>NC_088410.1:39122755-39293379 GCF_034236695.1 Oncorhynchus nerka | reverse complement strand
GTGTTAGATGACGTGAATAGGAGACTGGAGTACCACTTGACATTCAGCTCCATTGTTTGACTGAGTTTAACCTCTTGGTCCTCCCCCTGTGCATGCCACACCCTCTCCCAATGTGGTGTACATGTGAACACATTTCAGACAATGGCTGCATTATGTTCTGTGGTGCTTAAAAATAAAAGGAACACTTGGGGTAGACTGGAGCCATCAGAGTTAAGTTCACAGCTCTTTCATACTGAGCGTTTAGGTGATAATGTCTTACCCTGAAAAGGACCATTGATAAACAGCAGAGCTGTAAAAGATCTACATGTATTTGCACAATCAACTGGGTCAGTGATTTCAATGCAGTCTCACACTCAATTTGCACAAATAACATGCAAATGTGTAAAACACTGCAAAAACATCAGAGCAGAACCAGTTCACCTGCTTTTACAATTTAATTTGACTAGATGTTCAATGGACATGCTAATGACCAGCATATGGCTTAAGTCTGAGACATACACACCCCTACATATTCAGTGTTTACAGTGTTTTACATTTTGTCAAAGGTTTTGAATTTTGTTCCATATATCCGAGAGAGAAAGTTACAGATGCACAAAGATAATGACCCCAGATAACCTCTCACCATTAGCAATAACAGGGGAGGTTAGCATTTTTGTGGGGGTGTGATATTTACAGTTGCAAGAACAAGTATGTGAACCCTTTGGAATTACCTGGATTTCTACATAAATTGGTCAAAAAATGTGATCTGATCTTCCTCTAAGTCACAACAAATAGACACAGTGCACTTAAATAACACACAAATTGTATTTTCTTGTTTATACTGAATACTTAATTTAAACATTCACAGTGTAGGTTGGAAGAAGTATGTGAATCCCTAGGCTAATGACTTTTTATAAAGCTAATTGGAGTCAGGACTCAGCTAACCTGGAGTCCAATCAATGAGACAAGATTGGAGATGTTGGCTAGAGGTGCCCTGCAATACAAAAGACACTCACAAAACTCAATATCAGGGAGGTGGTTTGGACTGTACACTGAGTTTATGCAGCCCATGCCATACTCTTTTTGGCCCAAATATATACAGTGCCTTGCGAAAGTATTCGGCCCCCTTGAACTTTGCGACCTTTTGCCACATTTCAGGCTTCAAACATAAAGATATAAAACTGTATTTTTTTGTGAAGAATCAACAACAAGTGGGACACAATCATGAAGTGGAACGACATTTATTGGATATTTCAAACTTTTTTAACAAATCAAAAACTGTTCTACACTAAAAAATATATTTAGGTATTTTTTCCATTTGTCCACTGATCTTTTTTTTGTATTTGGGCAGATATTGAAATATATTTTATCGCAATGATATTGTCTTTATGCCTACTAAAACATATAGCCTAACTGAACATTAAAGGAAAACTCCATGCAAAAACTATCTTTTGGTATTTTTATCATTATACCACTGTTGATACAGTCCCAAAATGTTTTGCACGTCAGCAGTCACGTTTTGCAGATATTGGACTTTCAAGAAGCAAAGTGTCACTTGCCACACTTTATGTATCTAGTCCCCCCATTTCAATGTGTCTAGTAGGCAACTAGTACAAATTTTCTTCAGTGTTTTACATTTTGTCAAAGTTTTTGTATTTTTTTCCATATACCCGAGTGAGAAAGTTCCAGATGCACAAAGATAATGACCCCAAGACAAGAGAACCTCTTACCAATAACTCGACTAACTAGATGGAAATTATATTTAGCGATCTAGCTAATAGGTTTTGAGTTTCTTCTTACTCAAATGGTGAACTTACTCCCAAATTAATTAGCCTATAGATATTTGTACACAACAAAAATATGTAAACAAATTCCATTCCGCAATCCTGGAGCCTTATTTTTACAGTAAAATGATAGCAACAATGCCTAATGGTCGAACCAAAAAGTATGCCAAGCATTGGTTTAAGTGTTGGACATAAAAAATATATTTGTTATAATTCCTGCTTGGCCATTTTAGATTAAATGTTGGCCATTCTGAAATGTATTTATTGAATCAAACCATCTCAATAGCACTGTGAATGACTGTATAACATTATCCTCATGTGTCTATTGTGTGAAGCCAATGACCTCATTTTGGTGGGACCAAATCTTGGGTTGGTGCCAACCACTGCAAACCTTCGTGGCACCATGGGAAAAGTTTGTCTGGAGCACTTTTATACTGTATTTAAACAGATAACATGTTTATGGTAGGCCTGTCACAACATTGAATTTTGAAAGAGAAAGCATGTGCCATCCCACAGGAAATAGGCCTATGGAGATTGTATAATGCTTACGAATATTGGTATATCCAGAGACCAAAAATCTAAACAGATAAATATATTTTTTATTTACAGAAGGGGGAATTGAATCGAATCAAATGACTCATTTCCAATGATCTATACCGCCCTTAAGGGCAGGGTGCCGCTAGTGTAAATTAATGCAGGAGTGCTGGGGGAGTTGACCAATCAAGCTCAAGTGAATAATTGTTTCATATCCACTTCTAAATCCACTGTCAAAACATGTTCTGCAGTTGGTTGAGGAATGGGTTAATGTGATTAATGATAAATTGACATTTGTCCATCCGGTTTAAGGTCAACCCTGTGACGTGAGCTGAACTCTGGTTTAAATATGGAAAAACTATTATTTCTGTAATTCTTTGAACATCTAGTCAAATCATATTGTAAAAGCAGGTGAACTGGTTCTGCTCTGGTGTTTTGCAGTGGAAAACAAAAGCACATGGCTCATGACACTGTCAACCCTGTTACCCATTAACACAGTCTCACACGCAATTCGTGCAATAACATGCAAAAAGTTGATTTGGTGCCTTTTTGTGCATTTGAGGACACATGAACGGCTTTGAAATCTGCTGCAACATATTTGCATGTTATTTGTGCAAATTGAGTGTGAGACTGCATTGAAATCACTGAACCAGTTGATTGTGCAAATACATGTAGATCTTTTACAGCTCTGCTGTTTATCAATGGTCCTTTTCAGGGTAAGAAATTATCACCTCAGTATGAAAGAGCTGTGAACTTAACTCTGATGGCTCGAATCTACCACAAGTGTTCCTTTTATTTTCAAGCACCACAGAACATAATGCAGCCATTGTCTGAAATGTGTTCACATGTACACCACATTGGGAGAGGGTGTGGCATGCACAGGGGAGGACCAAGAGGTTAAACTCAGTCAAACAATGGAGCTGAATGTCAAGTGGTACTCCAGTCTCCTATTCACGTCATCTAACACCTGGTTTACTTAACAAAAGGCACATCTCAATATATGGTCCAGGTATGTGTGTGTGTGTGTGTGTGTGTGCGTGCGTGCGTGCGTGCGTGTGCGTGCGTGTGTGGGGGTGGGGGAGGCTTTGCTATTTTGTTCTCTATTGCTCCTCTATTTTTTTAATGTACATATTCTTATTCATTCCTTTACACTTGTGTGTATAAGGTAGTTGTTGTGAATTTGTTAGGTTAGATTACTCATTGGATATTATTGCAGAACTAAAAGCACAAGCATTTCGCTACACTCGCATTAACATCTGCTAACCATGTGTATGTGACAAATCACATTTGATTTGATTTATTGTTCCTCAAGATAGGAGGGAGGCCGATGACGTCAGAGGATTCCCAACAGGACCAACTCTTTGAATGCCCTACTCCAGAGGTTTCAAATTAATTCAATGGAGGGCATAGTGTCTGCAGGTTTTTGGTTTTCCCTTTGAATTAAGGCCTAGACAAACAGGTGTGGGAGTTACTAATTTGTGACCTTAATTCATCAGTCAAGTATAAGGGAAAAGTGAAAAACCCACCGGCACTTGGCTCTTCGGGAATGAGTTTGACACCTGTGCCCTACTCCATTGAAGTTGTGTCTACAAAAACACTATTTTGCTCACTTTTGTTTTTTTACACTTTAGTGTGCTCACTTTACTATATTTATATTTAGGATATTGTGTTTCAACAGTACAATTTCAAAAATAGCTGAAGGACCTCTTTAAATACAAAGAGGAGGAGGAGAACATTGGGGATTTAGTTAATAAGCAGGTTATGGCAAATACAGCTTTCATCCAGAGGGTTCAATGTTCTCCTTTCTAATTAAAGCATAGACTACCACCTGCTGACTTTTACGGCATTCAGAGTTCATATAGATTTGAACACTTCTACATTAATGTGGATGGTACCATGATAATGGATAATCATAGCCTCTCGAGTGGTAAAGCGGTCTAAGGTGCTGCATCTCAGTGCTAGTGGTGTCACTACAGACCCTGGTTCGATCCTGGGCTATATCCCAACTGGCTGTGATCGGAGTCCCATAGATAGGCACACAATTGGCCCAGTGTTGTTAGGGTTTGGCTGGGGTAGGCCGTCATTATAAATAAGAATTTGTTTTTATCTGACATGCCTACTTAAATAAAGGTTAAATAAACATAAATAAATAAATAATGGTGAGTGAGAAAGTAATTTTACCTTTATTTAAATAGGCAATTGTCCATCCGGTTTAAGGTTAACTTAACTACCTGTTCAGGGGTAGAATGACAGATTTGGGGATATGAACTTGCAACCTTTCGGTTACTAGTCCAACGCTCTAACCACTATGCTACCCTGCCGCCCCAAGTTAGAGGCATACAGTGGCAAGAAAATTTTGTGAACCCTTTGTAATTTCCTGAATTTCTGCATAAATTGGTCATAAAATTTGATCTGTGATCTGATCTTCATCTAAGTCACATCAATAGACAAACACAGTCTGCTTAAACTAATAACACACAAACAATTATACGTTTTCATGTCTTTATTGAACACACAGTGTAAACATTCACAGTGCAGGGTGGGAAACATATGGGAACAATTGGATTTACTAACTGGTTGACCCTCTTTTGGCAGCAATAACCTCAACCAAACGTTTTCTGTAGTTGCGTATCAGACCTGCACAACAGTCAGGAGGAATTTTGGACCATTCCTCTTTACAAAACAGTTTCAGTTCAGCAATACTCTCTGGTGTGAACCGCTCTCGAGGTCATGCCACAGCATCTCAATCGGGTTGAGGTCAGGACTCTGACTGGGCTACTCCAGAAAGCGTATTTTCTTCTGTTGAAGCCATTCTGTTGTTGATTTACTTCTGTGTTTTGGGTCGTTGTCCTGTTGCATCACCCAACTTCTGTTGAGCTTCAACTGGCGGACAGATAGCCTTACATTCTCCTGCAAAAATGTCTCGATAAACATGGGAGTTTCATCTTTAGTTTCATCTGTCCACAGAATATTTTGCCAGTAGTGCTGTTGAACATCCAGGTGCTCTTTGCGAACTTCAGATGTGCAGCAATGAGAGATATTTGGCAAAATATACCAGCATGACCCTTCATAGGAAAACAATGGGGAGTTCAGCGTTCCAAGATAAAAGTATTTTGGGGCTAGCGAAAAATGACAACGAGATACACTACCCAGCCTTAAATAATTAGAAAGAAGAGATTATCCTTACTAATATGGGGGGCTCAAATAATGTTACCTAAGTAAAGAAAGTGTTTTATAAAGAATTAACTCAATCTATGGTGTTTTTTGTATATGCGTATAGACCATCAGTTTAATTGTTATGCTGTAAATGTTTTATTTTATGATTGTAATTGATTAAATGAACTAGCAAATATCTTATATTAAGCATTTCTGAGTAATTACTATTTCAGTAAGGATATACACTTTATTCCGTGACCTTAGGTATCGCCATTTTTTGATAGTATGATCAGATTGTTTAAAAAAATGAATGAACTGCAGTTTCTAAATCAGTCCAATAGACTGACGTTTCAGAAGATCAGTTTCCTCCCTGCATACACAACTCCCCCACGGCAGGTTTTTGTTTTAAAGACAGCTCTAGGCATCATTTAGGTTTAAGACAACAAGCATCTGGTTCTGTGCAAGGCACGCTTTGCGTTCTTAGGAAAGTATGCAGTATTGTTTCTTACATTGTTACCCCAGGAAATCTTAAGTCTTATTACATACAGCCTGGAGGAACTATTGGATATAAGAGCAACGTCAACTTATTTTTTATTTAACTAGGGCAAGTCAGTTAAGAACAAATTCTTATTTTCAATGACAGCTTAGGAACAGTAGGTTAACTACTTTTTTCAGGGGCAGAACGACAGGTTTTTACCTTGTCAGCTAGGGGATTCAATCTGGCAACTTTCTGGTTACTAGTCCAACACTCTAACCACTAGGCTACCTGCCACCCGTTACCAACATTACGACCAGGAATACGACTTTCCCAAAGCAGATTCTCTGTTTGGCCCACCACCCAGGACAATGGATTTAATCCCAGTAGCCGACCCAGAACAACGGCACCGCAGAAGGGGCAGACGGAGCGGTCTCCTGGTCAGGCTCTGTAGGCATGCACAATGCTCCCCGCTTCCGAGCATACTACTCGCCAATGTCCAGTCTCTTGACAACAAGGTAGACGAAATTCGAGCAAGGGTTGCTTTCCAGAGAGACATCAGAGATTGTAACATTCTCTGTTTCATGGAAACATGGCTCACTCTGGATATGTTATCAGAGTCGGTACAGCCACCCGGTTTCTTCACGCATCGCGCCGACAGAAACAAACATCTTTCTGGTAATAACAAGGGCGGGGGTGTATACCTTATGATTAACGATTTATTGTGTAATCATAACAACATACAGAAACTCGGGTCCTTTTGTTCACCTGACCTAGAATTCATTACAATCAAACACTGACCACATTATCTACCAAGAGAATTCTCCCCCCCAAGCAGACACCTCGACGGCCCTGAAAGAACTGAAAGAACTTCACTGGACTCTATGTAAACTAGAAACCATATATCCAGAGGCTGCATTTATTGTAGCTGGGGATTTTAACAAAGCTAATCTGAAAACAAGGCTCCCTAAATTTGATCAGCATATCGAATGCGCAATTCGAGCTGGCAGCATTCTGGATTTGCTACTCTAACTTCCGCGACGCATACAAAGCCCTCCCCCTCCCTCCCCCGCTCCCTGCCTATAGATGCTCAGATCTGTTCAACGCTGGTCCGACCAATCAGATGCCAAGCTTTAAGATTGCTTCGATCACGTGGACTGGGATATGTTCCGGATAGCCTCAGACAACAACGTTGATGTTTACTTTGAATCGGTGACCGACTTTATTAGCAAGTGCATCAGTGATGTTGTACCCACGGTGACTATTAAAAGCTTCCCCAACCAGAAACCGTGGATTGATGGCAGCATTCGCGCAAAACTGAAAGCGTGAACCACTGCTTTTAATCATGGCAAGGTGTCACGTTCTGACCTTTATTTCCTTTGTTTTGCCATTATTTAGTATGGTCAGGGCGTGAATTGGGTGGGCAGTCTATGTTTGTTTTTCTATGTTTTGGGGTATTTCTATGTTTCGGCCTAGTATGGTTCTCAATCAGAGGCAGGTGTCATTAGTTGTCTCTGATTGAGAATCATACTTAGGTAGCCTGGGTTTCACTGTGTGTTTGTGGGTGATTGTTCCTGTCTCTGTCTCTGTACCAGATAGGACTGTTTAGGTTTTCTATGTTTGTTGTTTTGTAGTGTTCATGTGTACATTTACGTATTAAAAGAACCATGGACACTTACCACGCCGCATTTAGGTCCTCTGATCCTTTTCGCCTCTCCTCTTCGGAAGAAGAGGAGGAAATCCCTGACACAAGGTGACCGGTAACATGACTGAATACAAACAGTGCAGCTATTCCCTCCACAAGGCAATCAAACAAGATATAAGCGTCAGTATAGAGACAAAGTAGAGTCGCAATTCAACAGCTCAAACACGAGACGTATGTGGCAGGGTCTATAGTCAATCACGGATTACAAAAAGAAAACCAGCCCCGTTTTGGACACCAACGTCTTGCTCCCAGACAAATTAAACAACTTATTTTATAACTTTGAGGACAATACAGTGCCACTGACACAACAGATGACTGTAGACATGGGCAAATATGGTGGTTTCTGGACCAGTGTAGAGGAAGTGGATGAACAGATAGCTAATTTAAGTGATGTGGACAAAATACCAGCCGTGACAGCGCAGTTAAAATTTAGACGCTTTGTTATTAGGCCAGAAAATTTTGAATTCAATATTTAACTTATCAAAATATGGGAAACGGCTGTCATTGGATCAGCTCTTCAGTAACCTGAAGAGTGTAGTAGTTGTTATGCGTGACACTAGTTTAGACGAAGCACGCATGACTGCGCCAGCTGATCTTGTTTCTCAAAGGAAAGAGGTATTTTGGAGAGATGCTACCAAACAGCACCTTAAAGCACAAGATCTGGGACGTACGAGAAGACATTTAGATGTGGTTAGATTACCAAGTATTAAAATGCCACTGCAGTTACTTGGAAAACGTGTTCAGCATACGTTTAGTGGAAACATTTTAGATACAGAATATGATGCAACAGTTGTAGACATTAGAAAATCAGATTACATGTATGTGTTTAGAATACAATATGACAAAACTAGTAATATGCCCTGGTTTCCCTTATTGTCAGGAATATCAAGAAAACCGTACACAACTAATCCTTGTTTGTGCAAAAGATCTGGTGTTGGGGAAAAAATTGAACACATGTTTATTAGCAGCTAGGATGGAAGTGGATGGAAGTGTATATATATATATATATATATATATATATATATATATATATATATATATATAAGTATAGGTAATGATTAACCATTTTAGAAAATCATGGGACATATAGTATTTTGTTGCATGCTATTTTATGTCAATCAGGGTTAGGTTTAGGGTTAGAAAAATGGTGACCATTACAGCTATAGGTGCATCGTGTTACAAGTCAGGGTTAGGGTTAAAATAGGTTATACCTAAAAATAGGTTATACCTACTAGGGTTAGGGTTTTTAAGGCAAAAAAACAGTATGGGTTTATAGCTCTCTTGCGCCTCCCTGTGGCCTTCTGTGGGTACTACATAACTCATTCGTGACACTGATAGGTTCATAATCTGGAAGTAGCAACTGCGTGATCTACCAATCAATGAGCTAGACCTATCCATTTAGTTTGCAATTCAGTGAACCTGCGCAGTATTCACAAACTGCCGCCACAAACTGGACAAGTTGAAACACAATATCCCAAGTACAAATATAGTAAAGTGAGCACACTAAAGTGTAAAAAAACAAAAACATTGTGAGCAAAATAGTGTTTTTTAGACACAACTTCAATGGAGTAGGGCACAGGTGTCAAACTCATTCCTGCAGAGCCAAGTGCCTGCGGGTTTTTGCTTGTCCCTTATACTTGACTGATGAATTAAGGTCACAAATTAGTAACTCCCCACACCTGTTTGTCTAGGCCTTAATTCAAAGGAAAAACCAAAAACCTGCAGACACTATGTCCTCCATTGTATGAATTTGAAACCGCTAGAGTAGGGCATTCAAGGAGCTGGTCCTGTTGGGAATCCTCTGACGTCATCGGCCTCCCTCCTATCTTGAGGAACCATAGAGGAGCAATAGAGAACAAAATAGCAACACCCCCCCCTTCTCCCCACCACACACATACCTGGACCATCTATTGAGATGTGCCTTTTGTTAAGTAAACCAGGTGTTAGATGACGTGAATAGGAGACTGGAGTACCACTTGACATTCAGCTCCATTGTTTGACTGAGTTTAACCTCTTGGTCCTCCCCTGTGCATGCCACACCCTCTCCCAATGTGGTGTACATGTGAACACATTTCAGACAATGGCTGCATTATGTTCTGTGGTGCTTAAAAATAAAAGGAACACTTGGGGTAGACTGGAGCCATCAGAGTTAAGTTCACAGCTCTTTCATACTGAGCGTTTAGGTGATAATGTCTTACCCTGAAAAGGACCATTGATAAACAGCAGAGCTGTAAAAGATCTACATGTATTTGCACAATCAACTGGGTCAGTGATTTCAATGCAGTCTCACACTCAATTTGCACAAATAACATGCAAATGTGTAAAACACTGCAAAAACATCAGAGCAGAACCAGTTCACCTGCTTTTACAATTTAATTTGACTAGATGTTCAATGGACATGCTAATGACCAGCATATGGCTTAAGTCTGAGACATACACACCCCTACATATTCAGTGTTTACAGTGTTTTACATTTTGTCAAAGGTTTTGAATTTTGTTCCATATATCCGAGAGAGAAAGTTACAGATGCACAAAGATAATGACCCCAGATAACCTCTCACCATTAGCAATAACAGGGGAGGTTAGCATTTTTGTGGGGGTGTGATATTTACAGTTGCAAGAACAAGTATGTGAACCCTTTGGAATTACCTGGATTTCTACATAAATTGGTCAAAAAATGTGATCTGATCTTCCTCTAAGTCACAACAATAGACACAGTGCACTTAAATAACACACAAATTGTATTTTTCTTGTTTATACTGAATACTTAATTTAAACATTCACAGTGTAGGTTGGAAGAAGTATGTGAATCCCTAGGCTAATGACTTTTTATAAAGCTAATTGGAGTCAGGACTCAGCTAACCTGGAGTCCAATCAATGAGACAAGATTGGAGATGTTGGCTAGAGGTGCCCTGCAATACAAAAGACACTCACAAAACTCAATATCAGGGGGGTGGTTTGGACTGTACACTGAGTTTATGCAGCCCATGCCATACTCTTTTTGGCCCAAATATATACAGTGCCTTGCGAAAGTATTCGGCCCCCTTGAACTTTGCGACCTTTTGCCACATTTCAGGCTTCAAACATAAAGATATAAAACTGTATTTTTTTGTGAAGAATCAACAACAAGTGGGACACAATCATGAAGTGGAACGACATTTATTGGATATTTCAAACTTTTTAACAAATCAAAAACTGTTCTACACTAAAAAATATATTTAGGTATTTTTTCCATTTGTCCACTGATCTTTTTTTTGTATTTGGGCAGATATTGAAATATATTTTATCGCAATGATATTGTCTTTATGCCTACTAAAACATATAGCCTAACTGAACATTAAAGGAAAACTCCATGCAAAAACTATCTTTTGGTATTTTTATCATTATACCACTGTTGATACAGTCCCAAAATGTTTTGCACGTCAGCAGTCACGTTTTGCAGATATTGGACTTTCAAGAAGCAAAGTGTCACTTGCCACACTTTATGTATCTAGTCCCCCCATTTCAATGTGTCTAGTAGGCAACTAGTACAAATTTTCTTCAGTGTTTTACATTTTGTCAAAGTTTTTGTATTTTTTTCCATATACCCGAGTGAGAAAGTTCCAGATGCACAAAGATAATGACCCCAAGACAAGAGAACCTCTTACCAATAACTCGACTAACTAGATGGAAATTATATTTAGCGATCTAGCTAATAGGTTTTGAGTTTCTTCTTACTCAAATGGTGAACTTACTCCCAAATTAATTAGCCTATAGATATTTGTACACAACAAAAATATGTAAACAAATTCCATTCCGCAATCCTGGAGCCTTATTTTTACAGTAAAATGATAGCAACAATGCCTAATGGTCGAACCAAAAAGTATGCCAAGCATTGGTTTAAGTGTTGGACATAAAAAATATATTTGTTATAATTCCTGCTTGGCCATTTTAGATTAAATGTTGGCCATTCTGAAATGTATTTATTGAATCAAACCATCTCAATAGCACTGTGAATGACTGTATAACATTATCCTCATGTGTCTATTGTGTGAAGCCAATGACCTCATTTTGGTGGGACCAAATCTTGGGTTGGTGCCAACCACTGCAAACCTTCGTGGCACCATGGGAAAAGTTTGTCTGGAGCACTTTTATACTGTATTTAAACAGATAACATGTTTATGGTAGGCCTGTCACAACATTGAATTTTGAAAGAGAAAGCATGTGCCATCCCACAGGAAATAGGCCTATGGAGATTGTATAATGCTTACGAATATTGGTATATCCAGAGACCAAAAATCTAAACAGATAAATATATTTTTTATTTACAGAAGGGGAATTGAATCGAATCAAATGACTCATTTCCAATGATCTATACCGCCCTTAAGGGCAGGGTGCCGCTAGTGTAAATTAATGCAGGAGTGCTGGGGGAGTTGACCAATCAAGCTCAAGTGAATAATTGTTTCATATCCACTTCTAAATCCACTGTCAAAACATGTTCTGCAGTTGGTTGAGGAATGGGTTAATGTGATTAATGATAAATTGACATTTGTCCATCCGGTTTAAGGTCAACCCTGTGACGTGAGCTGAACTCTGGTTTAAATATGGAAAAACTATTATTTCTGTAATTCTTTGAACATCTAGTCAAATCATATTGTAAAAGCAGGTGAACTGGTTCTGCTCTGGTGTTTTGCAGTGGAAAACAAAAGCACATGGCTCATGACACTGTCAACCCTGTTACCCATTAACACAGTCTCACACGCAATTCGTGCAATAACATGCAAAAAGTTGATTTGGTGCCTTTTTGTGCATTTGAGGACACATGAACGGCTTTGAAATCTGCTGCAACATATTTGCATGTTATTTGTGCAAATTGAGTGTGAGACTGCATTGAAATCACTGAACCAGTTGATTGTGCAAATACATGTAGATCTTTTACAGCTCTGCTGTTTATCAATGGTCCTTTTCAGGGTAAGAAATTATCACCTCAGTATGAAAGAGCTGTGAACTTAACTCTGATGGCTCGAATCTACCACAAGTGTTCCTTTTATTTTCAAGCACCACAGAACATAATGCAGCCATTGTCTGAAATGTGTTCACATGTACACCACATTGGGAGAGGGTGTGGCATGCACAGGGGAGGACCAAGAGGTTAAACTCAGTCAAACAATGGAGCTGAATGTCAAGTGGTACTCCAGTCTCCTATTCACGTCATCTAACACCTGGTTTACTTAACAAAAGGCACATCTCAATATATGGTCCAGGTATGTGTGTGTGTGTGTGTGTGTGTGCGTGCGTGCGTGCGTGCGTGCGTGTGCGTGCGTGTGTGGGGGGTGGGGGAGGCTTTGCTATTTTGTTCTCTATTGCTCCTCTATTTTTTTAATGTACATATTCTTATTCATTCCTTTACACTTGTGTGTATAAGGTAGTTGTTGTGAATTTGTTAGGTTAGATTACTCATTGGATATTATTGCAGAACTAAAAGCACAAGCATTTCGCTACACTCGCATTAACATCTGCTAACCATGTGTATGTGACAAATCACATTTGATTTGATTTATTGTTCCTCAAGATAGGAGGGAGGCCGATGACGTCAGAGGATTCCCAACAGGACCAACTCTTTGAATGCCCTACTCCAGAGGTTTCAAATTAATTCAATGGAGGGCATAGTGTCTGCAGGTTTTTGGTTTTCCCTTTGAATTAAGGCCTAGACAAACAGGTGTGGGGAGTTACTAATTTGTGACCTTAATTCATCAGTCAAGTATAAGGGAAAAGTGAAAAACCCACCGGCACTTGGCTCTTCGGGAATGAGTTTGACACCTGTGCCCTACTCCATTGAAGTTGTGTCTACAAAAACACTATTTTGCTCACTTTTGTTTTTTTACACTTTAGTGTGCTCACTTTACTATATTTATATTTAGGATATTGTGTTTCAACAGTACAATTTCAAAAATAGCTGAAGGACCTTTTTAAATACAAAGAGGAGGAGGAGAACATTGGGGATTTAGTTAATAAGCAGGTTATGGCAAATACAGCTTTCATCCAGAGGGTTCAATGTTCTCCTTTCTAATTAAAGCATAGACTACCACCTGCTGACTTTTACGGCATTCAGAGTTCATATAGATTTGAACACTTCTACATTAATGTGGATGGTACCATGATAATGGATAATCATAGCCTCTCGAGTGGTAAAGCGGTCTAAGGTGCTGCATCTCAGTGCTAGTGGTGTCACTACAGACCCTGGTTCGATCCTGGGCTATATCCCAACTGGCTGTGATCGGAGTCCCATAGATAGGCACACAATTGACCCAGTGTTGTTAGGGTTTGGCTGGGGTAGGCCGTCATTATAAATAAGAATTTGTTTTTATCTGACATGCCTACTTAAATAAAGGTTAAATAAACAAATAATGGTGAGTGAGAAAGTAATTTTACCTTTATTTAAATAGGCAATTGTCCATCCGGTTTAAGGTTAACTTAACTACCTGTTCAGGGGTAGAATGACAGATTTGGGGATATGAACTTGCAACCTTTCGGTTACTAGTCCAACGCTCTAACCACTATGCTACCCTGCCGCCCCAAGTTAGAGGCATACAGTGGCAAGAAAATTTTGTGAACCCTTTGTAATTTCCTGAATTTCTGCATAAATTGGTCATAAAATTTGATCTGTGATCTGATCTTCATCTAAGTCACATCAATAGACAAACACAGTCTGCTTAAACTAATAACACACAAACAATTATACGTTTTCATGTCTTTATTGAACACACAGTGTAAACATTCACAGTGCAGGGTGGGAAACATATGGGAACAATTGGATTTACTAACTGGTTGACCCTCTTTTGGCAGCAATAACCTCAACCAAACGTTTTCTGTAGTTGCGTATCAGACCTGCACAACAGTCAGGAGGAATTTTGGACCATTCCTCTTTACAAAACAGTTTCAGTTCAGCAATACTCTCTGGTGTGAACCGCTCTCGAGGTCATGCCACAGCATCTCAATCGGGTTGAGGTCAGGACTCTGACTGGGCTACTCCAGAAAGCGTATTTTCTTCTGTTGAAGCCATTCTGTTGTTGATTTACTTCTGTGTTTTGGGTCGTTGTCCTGTTGCATCACCCAACTTCTGTTGAGCTTCAACTGGCGGACAGATAGCCTTACATTCTCCTGCAAAAATGTCTCGATAAACATGGGAGTTTCATCTTTAGTTTCATCTGTCCACAGAATATTTTGCCAGTAGTGCTGTTGAACATCCAGGTGCTCTTTTGCGAACTTCAGATGTGCAGCAATGAGAGATATTTGGCAAAATATACCAGCATGACCCTTCATAGGAAAACAATGGGGAGTTCAGCGTTCCAAGATAAAAGTATTTTGGGGCTAGCGAAAAATGACAACGAGATACACTACCCAGCCTTAAATAATTAGAAAGAAGAGATTATCCTTACTAATATGGGGGGCTCAAATAATGTTACCTAAGTAAAGAAAGTGTTTTATAAAGAATTAACTCAATCTATGGTGTTTTTTGTATATGCGTATAGACCATCAGTTTAATTGTTATGCTGTAAATGTTTTATTTTATGATTGTAATTGATTAAATGAACTAGCAAATATCTTATATTAAGCATTTCTGAGTAATTACTATTTCAGTAAGGATATACACTTTATTCCGTGACCTTAGGTATCGCCATTTTTTGATAGTATGATCAGATTGTTTAAAAAAATGAATGAACTGCAGTTTCTAAATCAGTCCAATAGACTGACGTTTCAGAAGATCAGTTTCCTCCCTGCATACACAACTCCCCCACGGCAGGTTTTTGTTTTAAAGACAGCTCTAGGCATCATTTAGGTTTAAGACAACAGGCATCTGGTTCTGTGCAAGGCACGCTTTGCGTTCTTAGGAAAGTATGCAGTATTGTTTCTTACATTGTTACCCCAGGAAATCTTAAGTCTTATTACATACAGCCTGGAGGAACTATTGGATATAAGAGCAACGTCAACTTATTTTTTATTTAACTAGGGCAAGTCAGTTAAGAACAAATTCTTATTTTCAATGACAGCTTAGGAACAGTAGGTTAACTACTTTTTTCAGGGGCAGAACGACAGGTTTTTACCTTGTCAGCTAGGGGATTCAATCTGGCAACTTTCTGGTTACTAGTCCAACACTCTAACCACTAGGCTACCTGCCACCCGTTACCAACATTACGACCAGGAATACGACTTTCCCAAAGCAGATTCTCTGTTTGGCCCACCACCCAGGACAATGGATTTAATCCCAGTAGCCGACCCAGAACAACGGCACCGCAGAAGGGGCAGACGGAGCGGTCTCCTGGTCAGGCTCTGTAGGCATGCACAATGCTCCCCGCTTCCGAGCATACTACTCGCCAATGTCCAGTCTCTTGACAACAAGGTAGACGAAATTCGAGCAAGGGTTGCTTTCCAGAGAGACATCAGAGATTGTAACATTCTCTGTTTCATGGAAACATGGCTCACTCTGGATATGTTATCAGAGTCGGTACAGCCACCCGGTTTCTTCACGCATCGCGCCGACAGAAACAAACATCTTTCTGGTAATAACAAGGGCGGGGGTGTATACCTTATGATTAACGATTTATTGTGTAATCATAACAACATACAGAAACTCGGGTCCTTTTGTTCACCTGACCTAGAATTCATTACAATCAAACACTGACCACATTATCTACCAAGAGAATTCCCCCCCCCCCCAAGCAGACACCTCGACGGCCCTGAAAGAACTGAAAGAACTTCACTGGACTCTATGTAAACTAGAAACCATATATCCAGAGGCTGCATTTATTGTAGCTGGGGATTTTAACAAAGCTAATCTGAAAACAAGGCTCCCTAAATTTGATCAGCATATCGAATGCGCAACTCGAGCTGGCAGCATTCTGGATTTGCTACTCTAACTTCCGCGACGCATACAAAGCCCTCCCCCTCCCTCCCCCGCTCCCTGCCTATAGACAGAGACTAAAACAGGAGACGCCCATGCTCAGATCTGTTCAACGCTGGTCCGACCAATCAGATGCCAAGCTTTAAGATTGCTTCGATTACGTGGACTGGGATATGTTCCGGATAGCCTCAGACAACAACGTTGATGTTTACTTTGAATCGGTGACCGACTTTATTAGCAAGTGCATCAGTGATGTTGTACCCACGGTGACTATTAAAAGCTTCCCCAACCAGAAACCGTGGATTGATGGCAGCATTCGCGCAAAACTGAAAGCGTGAACCACTGCTTTTAATCATGGCAAGGTGTCACGTTCTGACCTTTATTTCCTTTGTTTTGCCATTATTTAGTATGGTCAGGGCGTGAATTGGGTGGGCAGTCTATGTTTGTTTTTCTATGTTTTGGGGTATTTCTATGTTTCGGCCTAGTATGGTTCTCAATCAGAGGCAGGTGTCATTAGTTGTCTCTGATTGAGAATCATACTTAGGTAGCCTGGGTTTCACTGTGTGTTTGTGGGTGATTGTTCCTGTCTCTGTCTTTGCACCAGATAGGACTGTTTAGGTTTTCTATGTTTATTGTTTTGTAGTGTTCATGTGTACATTTACGTATTAAAAGAACCATGGACACTTACCACGCCGCATATTGGTCCTCTGATCCTTTTCGCCTCTCCTCTTCGGAAGAAGAGGAGGAAATCCCTGACACAAGGTGACCGGTAACATGACTGAATACAAACAGTGCAGCTATTCCCTCCACAAGGCAATCAAACAAGATATAAGCGTCAGTATAGAGACAAAGTAGAGTCGCAATTCAACAGCTCAAACACGAGACGTATGTGGCAGGGTCTATAGTCAATCACGGATTACAAAAAGAAAACCAGCCCCGTTTTGGACACCAACGTCTTGCTCCCAGACAAATTAAACAACTTATTTTATCACTTTGAGGACAATACAGTGCCACTGACACGGCCCGCTACCAAAACCTGTGTGCTCTCCTTCACCGTGGCCAACGTGAGTAAAACATTTAAACGTATTAACCCTCGCAAGGCTGCCGGCCCAGATGGCATCCCTAGCCTCGTCCTCAGAGCATGCGCAGACCAGCTGGCTGGTGTGTTTACAGACATATTCAATCAATACCTATCCCAGTCTGCTGTGCCCACATGGTAACTGAGCTAAACAACTATTGCCCTGTAGCACTCACTTCTGTCATCATGAAGTGCTTTGAGAGACTAGTCAGGGATCATATCACCTCCACCCGACCTTATACCCTAGATCCACTCCAATTTGCTTACATCCCCAATATGTCCACAGACGACGCAATCACACTGCACACTGTCCTAACCCATCTGGGCAAGAGGAATACCTATGTAAGAATGCTGTTCATCGATTACAGCTCAGCATTTAACACCATAGTACCCTCCAAACCCCTCATTAAGCTTGAGACCCTAGGTCTCGACCCCGCCCTGTGCAACTGGGTCCTGGACATTCTGACGGGCCGCTCCCAGGTGATGAGGGTAGGAAACAACATCTCCACCCCGCTGATCCTCAACACTGGGTCCCCACAATGGTGTGTTCTCAACCCTCTCCTGTACTCCCTGTTCACCCTTGACTCCGTGGCCATGCACGCCTCCAACTCAATCATCAAGTTTGCAGACAACACTACAGTGGTAGGCTTGATTACCAACAATGACGAGACGGCCTACAGGGAGGAGGTAATGGCCCTCGGAGTGTGGTGTCAGGAAAAGTGGAGAAGGTGGAAAGTTTTAAGTTCCTCTGCATACACATCACGGACAAACTGAAATGGTCCACCCACACAGACAGCTTGGTGAAGAAGGCGCAGCAGCGCCTCTTCAACCTCAGGAGGCTGAATAAATTTGGCTTGTCACCGAAAACACTCACAAACTTTTACAGATGCACAATCGAGAGCATCCTGTCGGGCTGTATCACAGCCTGGTACGGCAACTGCTCCGCCCACAACCGTAAGGCTCTCCAGAGGGTAGTGCGGTCTGCACAACGCATCACCAGGGGCAAACTACCTTCCCTCCAGGACATCTACATCAACCGATGTCACAGGAAGGCCAAAAAGATCACCAAGGACAACAACCACCTGAGCCACTGCCTGTTCGCCCCGCCATCATCCAGAAGGCGAGGTCAGTACAGGTGCATCGAAGCTGGGACTGAGAGACTGAAAAACATCTATCTCAAGGCCATCAGACTGTTAAACAGCCATCAGTAACATTGAGTGGCTGTTGCCAACATACAGACTTAAATCTCTAGTCCGTTTAATAATTAATAATTGGATGTAATAAATGTATAGTCACTTTAAACAATGCCACTTTCTATTATGTTTACATACCCTACATTACTCATCTCATATGTATATACTGTACTCTGTACCATCTACTGCATCTTGCCTATACCGTTCTGCCATCGCTCATCCATATATTTATATGTACATATTCTTATTCATCCTTTAACACTTGTATGTATAAGGTAGTTGTTGTGAAATTGTTAGATTACTTGTTAGATATTACTTCACTGTCGGAACTAGAAGCACAAGCATTTCGCTACACTCGCATTAACATCTGCTCACCATGTGTATGTGACCAATAAAATTTGATTTGACACCATTGTCAAAATGGTACAGGACGTTGTCAATAGTGGTAAAACAGAGTTTTCGCGCGATCACCACTTCAAAGACATGTCTACAAAAATAACAAACTTAATGGGTGTCAGAGCGAGCGTAGAGAAAACATTTCATGAGATTCTATCCCAGTTCAGGTCAAACATATTACCAGATATTGTAGATGGGTTCAATGACTTAGATGACACAGAAAAGGCTAGACTTTCTCTTGTCAATGAGCTATTTTGCGGTATGCACGTTATTGATGGGCTGGCACATCAGGCGGGTACAACATTACCTATGTGGGAATCCCTTCTTTTCCAACAGGACAAGGTAGGTAGTGCTAAAGTAGATCCCACACACATCAGGAGTGGTACAGTTAGTCTTACCCAAACTGTATCTAAAGCGGTACAGGAACGTGCATGTAAGAAGAGTGGCAAGCCAGTCGAATTTAGAACATTCTTGCTTAACAAGGAACGACGTTCCTTTAGTTTCTTTCAAAGGAAACCGCATAAATGTGATGTTCCACAATGCAGCAGGTGTTTACTATCTCTACACTGACGTGTTGAACTTCACGAGGCTCAGACAAAAGGAAAACAGGTTCATTCAAGCCGTCCATGCTGATCTGAATGTTATTCAGTTCAGCATGGACGGCTTGAATGAACCTGTTTTCCTTTTGTCTGAGCCATTCTGGAGAGTCCTTGGAACGAAAGAACACTTCCTTGCATTAATCAACAGGTATAGGGGCGGCAGGGAGCCTAGTGGTTAGAGCGTTGGACTAGTAACCGGAAGGTTGCGAGTTCAAACCACCGAGCTGACAAGGTACAAATCTGCTGTTTTGCCCCTGAACAGGCAGTTAACCCACTGTTCCTAGGTCGTCATTGAAAATAAGAATTTGTTCTTAACTGACTTGCCTGGTAAAATAAAAAAATAGTATGCTTGTTAGAAAGCTCCCAGAGTGGCAGGCAGACAGCAGCACTTTCATTAGAGGTGAGGTCAATTTGTTTGATGGCGTAGACGTCCACAGGGGACCCATCTTCGACAAACTTATAGCACAAGAATCAGAAGAGTTTGATGGCATGACAAAACAAGCTCTAGAGCAATTTTTTGCTAGTCTAGTGAAAGCATGGACGGTAGGACAACGTATCTGACGAGCAGTATAAAGCATAATCTGTATAAATCTGCTCCAAAAACGAACGTTGCGTGTGAGAGGGATTTTGGGATTTTGAATCAGTTAATAAAGATTCAAGACTAGGGCAAGCATTAGAAGGCATGATCATGTTTAAACAGAATAGGTCTTGGGAATGGTTGGCTGGTTCAGGTCCTGAGAGGAAAGCTGAGGTCCTTGAAACATCTAGGGCATCAGTTAAAGGACAGAGAGCCATATATTGTGAGCGCATGTCAAAATAGGAGAGACTGCAGGCACTTAAAAAGAAACAATATAGACAAAAGCAAAACTACCTCCAGGTAGTCAGTAAAAACAACAGATGACTGTAGACATGGGCAAATATGGTGGTTTCTGGACCAGTGTAGAGGAAGTGGATGAACAGATAGCTAATTTAAGTGATGTGGACAAAATACCAGCCGTGACAGCGCAGTTAAAATTTAGACGCTTTGTTATTAGGCCAGAAAATTTTGAATTCAATATTTAACTTATCAAAATATGGGAAACGGCTGTCATTGGATCAGCTCTTCAGTAACCTGAAGAGTGTAGTAGTTGTTATGCGTGACACTAGTTTAGACGAAGCACGCATGACTGCGCCAGCTGATCTTGTTTCTCAAATGAAAGAGGTATTTTGGAGAGATGCTACCAAACAGCACCTTAAAGCACAAGATCTGGGACGTACGAGAGGACATTTAGATGTGGTTAGATTACCAAGTATTAAAATGCCACTGCAGTTACTTGGAAAACGTGTTCAGCATACGTTTAGTGGAAACGTTTTAGATACAGAATATGATGCAACAGTTGTAGACATTAGAAAATCAGATTACATGTATGTGTTTAGAATACAATATGACAAAACTAGTAATATGCCCTGGTTTCCCTTATTGTCAGGAATATCAAGAAAACCGTACACAACTAATCCTTGTTTGTGCAAAAGATCTGGTGTTGGGGAAAAAATTGAACACATGTTTATTAGCAGCTAGGATGGAAGTGTATATATATATATATATATATATATATAAATATATATATATAAGTATAGGTAATGATTAACCATTTTAGAAAATCATGGGACATATAGTATTTTGTTGCATGCTATTTTATGTCAATCAGGGTTAGGTTTAGGGTTAGAAAAATGGTGACCATTACAGCTATAGGTGCATCGTGTTTACAAGTCAGAGTTAGGGTTTAGGGTTAGGGTTAAAATAGGTTATACCTAAAAATAGGTTATACCTACTAGGGTTAGGGTTTTTAAGGCAAAAAAACAGTATGGGTTTATAGCTCTCTTGCGCCTCCATGTGGCCTTCTGTGGGTACTACATAACTCATTCGTGACACTGATAGGTTCATAATCTGGAAGTAGCAACTGCGTGATCTACCAATCAATGAGCTAGACCTATCCATTTAGTTTGTAATTCAGTGAACCTGCGCAGTATTCGTTCAATTTGATGCGTATGAACAAACATATTTCGACGCATATCAAATTACCCAGCAGCCATTTAGAAGCAACAAATAGTTTTTAAAAATAATTTAAAAAAGGTTATTTCTTAATTTAAAAATGTAGTCTGGCTGTTTAAATCGGCCACATCTTGAAAAAGAGGACAGGGACATGCATTTTGTTCAGGTTTACACCTATTTCTGGAAGGGAAAAAAAGATGGTTAACCATGTCATCGTAAACGCTGTGGGACACAAAAACGTGTAGCCAGGCGAACAGTGAGCTTGTGCACAAGGTAGCCGTAACCTTGATAATAATAATAATAATCATCATCATCACATGAGGTAAGACTTCGAGTTCAATGTGGGCAGGTCTCAGTGCCAGCGATAACGAAGCAGGCTTTATGACTTAGAACAATGGGCTGGAATGCAGGCTTTGTGACGTAGAACAATGGGCTGGGAATACAGGCTTTGTGACGTAGAACAATGGGCTGGGAATACAGGCTTTTTGACGTAGAACAATGGGCTGGGAATACAGGCTTTGTGACGTAGAACAATGGGCTGGGAATAGAGCGTTAGGAAGGCGAGTTGGTGACACGGTGCTCAGTAAAACTCATTACAATTGCTTCACGGTGACCTGGTAAAATCATGTTTGCAGTTTGGCTAGACACCAAATGTCTCTGAATTCACACAGAGCATGCAGTTAAAGCTATAACCACTTTTGGAACAAACTAGTGCTCTCATCATATCCTGATGTCAACAGCAGATGGTAGTTTTATTAATAACATGGATAACTTAGCTAACATACATTTAGAGACTTGTTTAAGTTGTATTTAGTTGATAGTTAGCTAGTGTTAGCAATGTTTTATGTTGGTTAATGTGACTGCGCTAGCTAACCAGCTGAGCTAGCAACCTATGGAACAAAATACTCCCAACAGGCTCTGAATTTCAGGAACCACAATAACAAGTACCGCTGGTGCACTGTTGAATTATTTAACCATATACACATGTTCCTCACTGGCTTTCATGCTTTTTACATGTGAGCTTCTTCTTCTTTGCTGTTTATAGCGGACTACAACCCCAAAAGGTGTATTTCCGCCACAAACTGGACAAGTTGAAACCCCCCAAGAAATAAATCCATACGTAATCGTGAAACTAACTTAATCCTCCCCAATAAAAATAGTACATTGCCAAAACAAACAAAACTCCCACTTCTTCCTTCTTTTAATTCTCCATATCTCCCTTCTCAGGCGCTTGGACCTGAGAGGGTGGAACGACTTGTTCCAATATTCCATGTAACTCCTTCGCTGAGAAATCTTTCAGACCCAGGAACCGCTCCGCCGCTTCCACTATGATTTCTTTCTTCCTGGACCTCCTCTCCACCTTGGCACTGCCATTAATTAACATTGCTATAAAGGCCACATTGTCCACCTTCTTAACCTTTAAAATGTCCTGATCCTGCTGGTGAAAGACAACCCCTGCAGCCTGCAATGTAGGCCTAACCACCACCATGGCCTCTTCTGGTGCACAATTCAAACCCTCAACTCCTTTCACAGCTGCTGCGTATGAAATGCTCTGGACATCCCTGACTTTGGCCACCTCATTCTCATTTCACCCTTGTGGGGCATTCGAAAGACGTGGCTTCATGGTTCCCACCGCAATTGCAACATGTCACATATTCATCACTTTTATAACACAAAGTATGATCTTTTCCACAACTTGGACATCTCGGCTTCTCCCTTCTGCAAACACCTGATACATGACCAAAAGCTTTAAAATGATCACTGCATTGGTCGATGCGATAAATGCTCTGACTCTGTAGTTATTATAAACTAACTGCACTTGAGTAGGGAGAGACTGCATATAATTTTTTTTAAAGAACAGATAGACTCTACATTTTCACTATAAGATTCATCCGATGTGCTCCAATCACTCCAGGAATATTTGTAATCTCTTCAAAATCAACTTCCCACGAGACACCAGATATAACCCCTTTGAGGGGAGCCCTATTCCCCGAAGAGAGACACACGACACTTCAAACTGATCAAATCGGTTAAGACAGAACGCACATTCCTGCTGATCCACAGAAGCACAACAAAAATCTAAACAAGCCCGCCTCTCGTGATCCTCACAGCCTTCACTTTACCCAGCACTCTCTCCACCAGTTTGGATAGCTCAAATGGTTTCTTCAAGATTGGTACTCTGCCCAGCTGCTCCTCATTAACAAACCATACTCCTACAAGATACGAAGGTTCATTCTCATCACTGCACACTAATTTGCTCCGTTTTCCATTCTTTTGAACAATGCTCCAATTCTCCTTGATTCTACCGCCATTGTATTAAGAATCCACTTCATAATCCGCTTCTGACATCTCTCCTGGGTCGTCCTCCGTGCGTCTCGCCAGATCTCCAACTCTTACACGTGAGCTTGTCCGGAGTGTCTGACTTGACAACAGTTGCCATCCATTGGAGCGCTGAGATTGGTTGCCAAAACTTCCAGGGCGGGGGTTGACAAAGGGTCAAATTGACCAGTCCTTTATCAACATTTGGTTGTTCTTGTATTTTCACAACTGCATTTCTTAAGTGAAATAAAGACTATGTTTGGGTTAAGACCCTACCTGTTAATCTGTTTTGCCATTATTTTGTAAAGGTCACTACTGTAGGCTAGCCTGGTTGCCATCTATTCAGCTATTACATTCCACTCCTGTCATTCCTTTTTTGAATCTTTGGCAAATTAAAGGAGTGGAATGTATTAGCTGAACAGAGACGGCAACCAGTAATGACCTAAAAAGACTGGAACCCAAACTAACTGTAGGCATGTTCAATGGTAAAAATGAAGGTTCTTGCTGGACATGTGGCTGAAGAGGTAAATTGGTGTTGAGATCTGATTGGCCCGGTAAATGATTGTACACATATGATTGGTCAATTGAATTTGATTGCTGTGTGACCAAAATGAAAAGTACAGTTCCCACCAATGGTTCTTGCACTCTGTAAAATGTAGTCTCCAACCCTTTTCTGCCTGATCAGAATGTTAAATTTTTTTGCTGGTTCATGACCTCTGTGTGCATTACTGAGTATAATTAGCTGGTAACAAACTATATATGAAAACATGATACATACAGTATTTTTGAAAGCTGAGAAAGAGCTCTTTCAAATGATAGGGCATACAATAGCACCCCAGCAATCAAATTGTAATCAGTCAAGAAAAAAAACACCTGTGAAAATGTGTATTTTATATGAAAATCGCTGCTTTTCCCCCAAACAACTAACATTTACACAAGATTCTAATGAAAATAGAGAAAAATATATAAAGATATTGAGTCTTTCTTATTCTGTTAGGCTTAACAATCTGAAATCAGAATAGAAATACCTTTTACTGTGAATAAGTTACAGCTATTTTAGTGGCCCACGGTATTGTTCCGTGAACAGACTATTTCTGGAGGGATAATTGTTTATCATCTTTCAATTCTAGGGCTGCTTTCCAAATCTAGGACTGCTTTTCAATGCTAAGGCTGATTTCCAAATGGCACCCTATTCCCTAAACAGAGCATCAGTTTAGACCTCAATGATAGCTACCTTTACTAGTGCCTACTTGCGCAATGATTCACACTCACTGGAGTTCCACAACCTAGAACATTTTCAGTCCCTTACGATGCATAACCACTTGCCCTCACATTCAGGTGCTACACAAACAACCGCCTCCTACTTTTCCTGTAACAAAGCCAACAATTTCTACACTAGTCATCCAGTAAATCAAAGTTCCAAATGTTCTGTTCTGACAAAAAGCCAAATGTAAGCGTGGTCTATTTGTGCCAGATAGCCAACTCCTATGTAAAGCCAACTCCTATGGTAACATGGCACGACAACAATCACACAGTAGGACATGGCAAAACAGCATAAACAGATCTGGGATCAGAACTGTTTTTGGAAGAAAGGGTTCTTTGATGTTTCTTTGGAAGGCAAGATGGGTTCTTTGGAAAGCAAAAGTGGTTCTATATAGAGCCATATCATATTTTCCAGCATGCTCCATAGCAGGGTGTTTTTTTTGTTAGTTGTAATATCTGTATTTTTGCATGTACGTTGATTGGTTGATTAATTGTATGCTACAGACCTGGAGTTTCCTAACACCCCTGTGTTAAGTTATAACTAGGCCCTCAAAGAAAGTCCTTATGGTATGTAATTACACAGGGGCTACTATGAACAACCATATACAGAGGGTTCTAGGTAGAACCCTGTGCAAATGAGTTCTACATACAGTGGGGCAAAAAAGTATTTAGTCAGCCACCAATTGTGCAAGTTCTCCCACTTAAAAAGATGAGAGAGGCCTGTAATTGTCATCATAAGTACACTTCAACTATGACAGACAAAATGAGAAAAAAAAATTCTCCAGAAAATCACATTGTAGAATTTTTTATGAATTTATTTGCAAATTATAGTGAAAAATAAGTATTTGGTCACCTACAAACAAGCAAGATTTCTGGCTCTCACAGACCTGTAACTTCTTCTTTAAGAGGCTCCTCTGTCCTCCACTCGTTACCTGTATTAATGGCACCTGTTTGAACTTGTTATCAGTATAAAAGACACCTGTGCACAACCTCAAACAGTCACACTCCAAACTCCACTATGGCCAAGACCAAAGAGCTGTCAAAGGACACCAGAAACAAAATTGTAGACCTGCACCAGGCTGGGAAGACTGAATCTGCAATAGGTAAGCAGCTTGGTTTGAAGAAATCAACTGTGGGAGCAATTATTAGGAAATGGAAGACATACAAGTGTCACGACTTCCGCCGAAGTTGGCTCCCCTGCCTGTTCGGGCGGTGCTCGGCGGTCGTCGTCACCGTCCTACTAGCCGCTACCGATCCCTTTTTCGTTTGTCTGTTGGTTTTGTCTTATTAGTTTCACCTGTGTGTATTTTAGTTGAATTAGCGTCCTTATATATAGTAGGTTGTCCCGCCCTTGTTTTGTGCGGGATTGTTTTTTGTTACTCTGTCGAATGGTGGTTTTCATATGTGTATTCTCCGGACTATTTGGTCCTGTGTTTGGGCTGGTCTATTGTATGCTGTATGTTGGCGTGACCGTTTTGTTCGCCGGAGAATAAATTGACGATATACTGAACCCTGCTCTCTGCGCCTGATCCAACCCACCACTCCTAGTATCCCGTGACAACAAGACCACTGATAATCTCCCTCGATCTGGGGCTCCACGCAAGATCTCACCCCGTGGGGTCAAAATGATCACAAGAACAGTGAGCAAAAATCCCGGAACCACATGGGGGGACCTAGTGAATGACCTGCAGAGAGCTGGGACCAAAGTAACAAAGCCTACCATCAGTAACACACTACGCCGCCAGGGACTCAAATCCTGCAGTGCCAGACGTGTCCCCCTGCTTAAGCCAGTACATGTCCAGGCCCGTCTGACACATCATAGTGTACCTATGATGAAAATTACAGGCCTCTCTCATATTTTTAAGTGGGAGAACTTGCAAAATTGGTGGCTGACTGAATACTTTTTTGCCCCACTGTAGCACCAAAAAGGCTTCCCCTATGGGGACAAACTGATAAACCCTATATGGTACTACTTAGCATCTTTTTTTCTAAGAGCGTGCCAGTCAATGTTAACCTGCCTGTCCTCCTCTCTGTGTGTGTGTGTGTGTTGTGTGTGTCCTGTTACCCTGGCCTATTCTATTGTGCTCACCTGGGCTGTGAAGGTGTGTCCTGTGAGGTCTGGTTGTCACTCAGCCCTGTTTGCAGCATGTTCTCCAGTCTCTCCAGTCCCTGCCTGTCCTTGTCACTGTAGGGACAGATTCAATTGACTACCTGGTGCACAGGTGATATGTCTGCAGTGTCCTTCTCACAATGGCCCACCACACCATCATATAGAGAGAGTGAGAGAGAGGAGACTATTTAAAAAACATAGACCTAATAAATATACATACTGTATACAGTGCCTTGCGAAAGTATTCGGCCCCCTTGAACTTTGCGACCTTTTGCCACATTTCAGGCTTCAAACATAAAGATATAAAACTGTATTTTTTGTGAAGAATCAACAACAAGTGGGACACAATCATGAAGTGGAACGACATTTATTGGATATTTCAAACTTTTTTAACAAATCAAAAACTGAAAAATTGAGCGTGCAAAATTATTCAGCCCCTTTACTTTCAGTGCAGCAAACTCTCTCCAGAAGTTCAGTGAGGATCTCTGAATGATCCAATGTTGACCTAAATGACTAATGATGATAAATACAATCCACCTGTGTGTAATCAAGTCCCCGTATAAATGCACCTGCACTGTGATAGTCTCAGAGGTCCGTTAAAAGCGCAGAGAGCATCATGAAGAACAAGGAACACACCAGGCAGGTCCGAGATACTGTTGTGAAGAAGTTTAAAGCCGTATTTGGATACAAAAAGATTTCCCAAGCTTTAAACATCCCAAGGAGCACTGTGCAAGCGATAATATTGAAATGGAAGGAGTATCAGACCACTGCAAATCTACCAAGACCTGGCCGTCCCTCTAAACTTTCAGCTCATACAAGGAGAAGACTGATCAGAGATGCAGCCAAGAGGCCCATGATCACTCTGGATGAACTGCAGAGATCTACAGCTGAGGTGGGAGACTCTGTCCATAGGACAACAATCAGTTGTATATTGCACAAATCTGGCCTTTATGGAAGAGTGGCAAGAAGAAAGCCATTTCTTAAAGATATCCATAAAAAGTGTTGTTTAAAGTTTGCCACAAGCCACCTGGGAGACACACCAAACATGTGGAAGAAGGTGCTCTGGTCAGATGAAACCAAAACTGAACTTCTTGGCAACAATGCAAAATGTTATGTTTGGCGTAAAAGCAACACAGCTCATCATCCTGAACACACCATCCCCACTGTCAAACATGGTGGTGGCAGCATCATGGTTTGGGCCTGCTTTTCTTCAGCAGGGACAGGGAAGATGGTTAAAATTGATGGGAAGATGGATGGAGCCAAATACAGGACCATTCTGGAAGAAAACCTGATGGAGTCTGCAAAAGACCTGAGACTGGGACGGAGATTTGTCTTCCAACAAGACAATGATCCAAAACATAAAGCAAAATCTACAATGGAATGGTTAAAAAATAAACATATCCAGGTGTTAGAATGGCCAAGTCAAAGTCCAGACCTGAATCCAATCGAGAATCTGTGGAAAGAACTGAAAACTGCTGTTCACAAATGCTCTCCATCCAACCTCACTGAGCTCGAGCTGTTTTGCAAGGCGGAATGGGAAAACATTTCAGTCTCTCGATGTGCAAAACTGATAGAGACATACCCCAAGTGACTTACAGCTGTAATCGCAGCAAAAGGTGGCGCTACAAAGTATTAACTTAAGGGGGCTGAATAATTTTGCGCGCCCAATTTTTCAGTTTTTGATTTGTTAAAAAAGTTTGAAATATCTAATAGATGTCGTTCCACTTCATGATTGTGTCCCACTTGTTGTTGATTCTTCACAAAAAAAATACAGTTTTATATCTTTATGTTTGAAGCCTGAAATGTGTCAAAAGGTCGCAAGTTCAAGGGGGCCGAATACTTTCGCAAGGCACTGTATTTAGGGTGTTTTTTAATAACTTTTTGTCTCTCCTACAACGTTATTCCTCTCTCCTACAGAGTCCATCACAATTACGTGGCCAATTATACAAATTGGGCGATGACGTCATTTAGCGACTTCTAGCGACTTTTAGGACAGCCAATAGCTACTTTCCTTACTGAGGAGTTGGCAACACTGAAAGACCATAGGCAGCTCGTCAGTTTCAACTTTGGGGAAGCTTACAATTTATCCTACCATTTCTACCAATCTGTATGCCAATTCGGATTACTTTTATATGCACATTTTCATGGAACAGTTTTATTTCCACAATAGCTTTTTGGTTTCTCAAAATCATTGTCATGTGGCGAATCATAAATATTAGAAGTAAAACGCAAAAAATGTAAAAGTGAAAATGTTACCAAGCAAGAGCACTAGCCTATGCCATATGGACACACTATGATCAATCTGCAGCTAAAGAAATGAGTGCATAGAACTCAGCCTATAGGCCAATGTAGCAGTACACCATTGTTAACTTAATAAAACACAAAAAACACAAAAAACAACAAAAAAAAAGCTGACAAATAAAAACAGTAGAAAATATCCTGATGAAAATGCTGGTTCTTTCAATCACATTCATCTCTTTACTCCACCTATCTGCCTCCATTTCTATTTGTCTTGACTTGAGCTGTCACTAGCGAACTGGCAACATTGCATCAACTATCCTATTCTGGGCCTTCAGAGTTTGCCACACCAGTGAGCTGGAGACAGAGCTGTTTTCTAATGACGTTTCCCCTGGATATATTGAATCATCAGATAATGATATTTTTCTATTTTGTCTTTTTGTTTTATTTCCATACAGGCTGGCAATGTGCTTATCCCTAGCTAGCTAGCTAGCTAACTTAGTCATGTCAAACTGTGCAGCCAGAATAACAACAACGTAGCTGCATTTGCATTTGTTTAAACTGTGTTCTACTGACATTTATTTGGATACAGCCATCGCAATGAGCGATTTCACCTGGCTTAGAAAATGTGCTCTCTCCTCAGGACACTGTATACATCTGGCCCTTCTTTGGACACTGTGTTAACAAACCTCCAAATGAGCTTCAATGCAGGAAGGACACAGACACGCAGTGACAACGTGTCTCCTAGAGATGAACGTACTTTGGGGTGAAAAGTGCAAATCAATCCCAGAACAACAGCAAAGGACCTTGTGAAGTTGCTGGAGGAAACAGGTACAAAATTATGTATATCCACAGTAAAACAAGTCCTAATATCGACAACCTGAAAGGCTGCTCACCAAGGAAGAAGCCACTGCTCCAAAACCACCATAAAAAAGCCAGACTACGGTTTGCAACTGCACATGGGGACAAAGATCATACTTTTTGGAGTAATGTCCTCTGGTCTGATGAAACAAAAATAGAAATGTTTGGCCATAATGACCATCATTATGTTTGGAGGAAAAAGGTGGAGGCTTGCAAGCCGAAGAACACCATCCCAACTGTGAAGTTTGGGGGATGGCAGCATCATGTTGCGTGGGTGCTTTGCTGCAGGAGGGACTGGTGTACTTCACAAAACAGATGGCATCATGAGGTAGGAAAATTATGTGGATATATTGAAGCAGCGTCTCAAGACATCAGTCAGGAAGTTAAAGCTTGGTCGCAAATGGGTCTTGCAAATGGACAATGACCCCAAGCATACTTCTAAAGTTGTGGCAAAATGGCTTAAGGACAACAAAGTCAAGGTATCGTAGTGGCCATCACAAAGCCCTGACCTCAATCCCATAGATAATTTGTGGGCAGAACTGAAAAAGCATGTGTGAGCAAAGAGGCCTACAAACCTGACTCAGTTACACCAGCTCTGTCAGGAGGAATGGCCCAAAATTCACCCATCTTATTGTGGGAAGCTTGTGGAAGGCTACCCGGAATGTTTGACCCAAGATAAACCATTTAAAGGCAACGCTACCAAATACTAATTGAGTGTATGGAAACTTCTGACCCACTGGGAATGTGATGAAAGAAATAAAAGCTGAAATAAATCATTCTCTCTACTATTATTCTGACATTTCACATTCTTAAAATAAAGTGGTGATCCTAACTGACCTAAGACAGGGAATCTTTACTAGGATTGAATGTCAGGGATTGTGAAAAACTGAGTTTAAATGTATTTGGCTAAGGTGTATGTAAACTTCAGACTTCAACTGTAATTACGAACCCCTGCCTGTCCTCGACCTTCCCTTTGTCTGCCCCGTGTTAACAATGAATAATCTGAGAACCACATTATCTGCCTCCTGTGTCTGTATCTGGGTCATGTCCTGATACAGGTCTTTACCTCCCAAAAGCAAGAAGTACAGTTTTGTACCGGCAACAGTAGGCTTTTAAATGAAAATTGATTTGTGTTACTTATGTTCTTGTATAGTATCTTGTATAGCAAGATGCTTTAATTAAATCATTTTTTTAAACTTACCTTGTATTTACCATGCAAGCATTTGTATTTGTCAATTGTGAATGTTGCTGTTTACAGTGCCTTCTGAAAGTATTCACACCCCTTGACTTTTTCCAAATGTTGTTGTGTTACAGTAAAAGTCACAACCTGAATCGGCAGTCACTCTTTTGTGTTGACACAGCAAAGACCTTGAAGTCATCAGCCACTCCAAACCAGAAGGTGGCAGTAGCGTTGTTTGGAAATGCATGTCCCTGTGTGTTGCTTTAAGGTCTAGTCAATGTTTGCTAGCTAGCAAGCGGCACTAATGTTGCTGTTGTGCAAAGCCCTTGTTGATACTAGTCATATGGCCACAGCTAGATAACAAGATAGGAAGATGACAAAGAAACAATTGAATTTATTCTCCATAATCGCATACTGCCCATAGATGCATTTTTAGCTAGCTGGCTAACGTTAGCAAGCTGTTGTGCTAGCTAGCTAGGTAAAGTAAAAACACTGCATTGACTCTCGGCAGCCAGCTACAGCAGATGCTTAATGGAAACGAATCCATTGTGATTTAATTATAATATTACGAGCTACAGAGAGAGCTAGCTTGGTAAAGCATTTAGTGCTGCACTCACCACCCCATTTGTTTCATATGAAGTGTGTATGGCTGCCTTGCTCATTAATTGCTAGGTAACTAGCTTAACAAAAAAAATCCTTCTTCAAGCACAAAAATCCATAGCTAGATGTAAAGTCTTGCTCTATAAAAAAAAATGCATAATGGCAGCTTTCGTGTTTTAGTTAGAACAATTAGATTAGGCAGGAAAAAAATGCCCTGGTTTTTCCTTTTTACTTGTCACTCCTGTCGGCTACCCCACATGGATGTTCGAGCTCTCTGATTGGCTCAAAGTCAAGTTGTTGGCCACTGCCGATTCTACAAGTAGAAACAGCAGGTTCATCGATACCAGGTCGGCACATAGCAGGTAGTCTTTTGTTCTAGCAAGAGAAGGAACAGCCTCTTACTGTAAGAAGTGCCTATTGACAGGGTCTGCATTATGGTCAGGCCTTAGGGGCCTAGGCGGGCCTTAGAGGCCTTGCCCGCCTTACCTTTCCTCATTGCCCGTCCTAATAAAATATTTGACTTGATAATTTATTTGACTGAGTCGCGCTGTGTGCTTAGGGTTGTTGTTCTATTGGAAGGTGAACCTTCGCCCCAGCCCGAGGTCCTGAGCACTCTGGAGCAGGTTTTCATCAAGGGTCTCGCTGTACTTTGCTCCGTTCATCTTTCCCTCGATCCTGACTAGTCTCCCAGTCCTTGCCACTGAAAAACATCCTCACAGCATGATGCTGCCACCACCATGCTTCACCGTAGGGATGGTGCCATGTTTCCTCCAGACGTGACACTTGGCATTCAGGCCAAAGAGTTCAATCTTGGTGTCATCAAACCAGAGAATCTTGTTTCTCAAGGTCTGAGAGTCCTTTAGGTGCCTTTTGGCAAACTCCAAGCGGGCTCTCATGTGCCTTTTACTGAGGAGTGGATTCCGTCTGATTGGAGTGCTGCAGGAAGGTTCTCCCATCTCCACAGAGGAACTCTGGAGCTCTGTCAGAGTGACCATTGGGTTCTTGGTCTGACCAAGGCCCTTCTCCCCTGATTGCTCATTTTGGCCAGGCGACCAGCTCTAGGAAGAGTCTTGGTGTTTACAAACTTCTTCCATTTAAGAATGATGGAGGCCACTGTGTCCTTGGGGACCTTCAATGCTGCAGAAATATTTTGGTACCCTTCCCCAGATCTGTGCCTTGACACAATCCTGTCTCGGAGCTCTACGGACAATTCCTTCGACCTCATGGCTTGGTTTTTGCTCTGACATGCACCGTGGGATCAGCTGTGGGACCTTATATAGACAGGTGTGTGGCTTTCCAAATCATTTTCTATCAATTGAATTTACCACAAGTGGACTCCAATCAAGTTGTAGAAATATCTTAAGGATGATCAATGTAAACAGGAAGCACATGAGCTCAATTTAGAGTATTATAGCAAAAGGGTGTGAATATGTATGTAAATTAGGTATTTCTGTTTGAGTTTTTTTAATAATTTGCAAAATGTCTAAAAATGTTTTCGCTTTGTCATAATGGGATATTGTGTGTAGATTGAGGGAAAAATGTATTTAATCAATTTTAGAATAAGAGGAACAAATATGGAAAAGGGGAAAGGGTCTGAATGCACTGTAGGTAGTTAAACGGTGGTTTGTTCCCTGTCTTTTCTCTCTCTCTCTCTCTCTCTCTCTCTCTCTCTCTGTCGGTGGCGCAAATGATGAATACTGTAGGCTTGTGTGCAGAGGCCAGTCGATCGGTCGGACCAAATCCGATGTAACAAGACCATCCACAGAAAACTCTATGAGGTGCTAGAAACGGCTGTCCTCAAAACAATTCATTATGGGCTTGGGGCCCATCCATGTACAACACACTTGAACTCGCCCGACTGTCCGAGTGCTTAGCTTACAGAAACGCACCACCTCTATTGCGTATGCAGATGAACTGATCCACCACTTGAACATTATCATCCCACCAACGAGATCTAGGATCCAAATTCACTGCGTGTCTGCCTTGAAGTTCATAAAACTCCACGGACCCCCTCTTGCACAGTGGAATTCAGGGCGATATGTGAGCACTTGGTTACGGTGCTGTCCTTTCAGCACCATGATTCTGAGGGCGCTTACATCGCTTAAAATAACCCTCGTCAAGTTCTGTTATTATTATTATTATTACAAATAGGCGATTGTCCGTTCTCACAATGGTGCTGGTTTAGTAAAGTAAGACTAAAGCTGAATCAATGTTTTTCAAGACCACAATGATTCATTAGTTTTTTACATAACAGAATATAATAGCATACAATAATATACTGTAGCATAGAGTTCAGGTGGGCCTTCGCGCTTCAGCAAACAAAGGAAAGGAAGGTGCTCAACAACAATGAGAAAAATCACCAGAATGGCTTACCAAGAAAATCATCCAAAAGGACTAATTCGAGGTAAAAAAAAAAAAGGCAGAGATTGATTTCTTATTGCTCACTTTAATCCATTGTACAGGATGTGGACAGGTGACTGACGTTTCGACATCACGCTGATGTCTTCCTCAGTGACCTGAATATTGCACTTAAATCCTATTTATAGCCTAGTGGCTCATTGAGACAACAATATAAAAAAATCATAAGGATAATATGTTTCAAAGTAAATGGCAAATTATAGCGCATAATAAAAAGAGAAATAATCAATCAAGCAAATGTATTTATAAAGCCCTTTTCTCATCAGCAGATGACACAAAGTGATTATGCACAAACCCAGGCTAAAACCCCAAAGAGAGAAACCAGGCTCTGAGTGGTGGCTAGTCCTCGTTTTGGCTGTGCCATTAAGGCCAAATAGTTCTTCCAAGATGTTCAAACGTTGATAGATGACAAGCCGGGTCAAATAATAATCACAGTGGTTGTAGAGGCTGTCTCCTGAATCAATAGGACATATACATAGGTGACATATGGTGTGTCTGTGAATCCAGAGAACCAAAAAAATACTGTAGGCTTATAATATGTTATACCAAAAACACATCCTCAGTCATTATCTGAACCTGAATAGTCAAAAATATAATCATCATACGGGCCAATGCTCAATAGTGCCACTAGGCAGGATATACACTGAGTGTACAAAATATTGAGTTACACTCCGTTTTGCCCTCAGAACAGCCTCAATTCGTCAGGGCATGGACTCTACAAAGTGTCAAAAGCGTTCCACAGGGATGCTGGCCCATGTTGACTCCAATGCTTTCCACAGTTGTGTCAAGTTGGCTGGATGTCCTTTGGGTGGGAAATTGGGAAGTGTGAAAAACCCAGCAGCGTTTCAGTTCTTGACACACTTAAACTGGTGCACCTGGCACCTACTACCATACCCCGTTCAAAGGCACTTAAAATGTTGTCTTGCTCATTTACCCTCTGAATGGCGCACATACACAATCCAAGTCTCAATTGTCTCAAGGCTTAAAAATCCTTCTTTAACCTGTCTCCTCCCCTTCATCTATACTGATAGAAGTGGATTTAACAGGTGATATCAATAAGGGATCATAGCTTTCACCTGGTCAGTCTGTCCATGTTCTGTACACCCAGCGTATAATAGAATTGTGGGTACATTTGTGGACAAAATTCTTACTCAGCCAAGTGGTTAACTGACATACAGTGGGGAGAACAAGTATTTGATACACGGACGATTTTGCAGGTTTTCCTACTTACAAAGCATGTAGAGGTCTGTCATTTTTATCATAGGTACACTTCAACTGTGAGAGACGGAATCTAAAACAAAAATCCAGAAAATCACATTGTATGATTTTTAAGTAATTCATTTGCATTTTATTGCATGACATAGGTATTTGATCACCTACCAACCAGTAAGAATTCCGGCTCTCACAGACCTGTTAGTTTTTCTTTGAGAAGCCCGCCTGTTCTCCACTCATTACCTGTATTAACTGCACCTGTATGAACTCATTACCTGTATAAAAGACACCTGTCCACACACTCAATCAAACAGACTCCAATCTCTCCACAATGGCCAAGACCAGAGAGCTGTGTAAGGACATCAGGGATAAAATTGTAGACCTGCACAAGGCTGGGATGGGCTACAGGACAATAGGCAAGCAGCTTGGTGAGAAGGCAACAAATGTTGGCGCAATTATTTGAAAATGGAAGAAGTTCAAGATGACGGTCAATCACCCTCGGTCTGGGGCTCCATACAAGATCTCACCTAGTGGGGTATCAATGATCATGAGGAAGGTGAGGGATCAGCCCAGAACTACACGGCAGGACCTGGTCAATGACCTGAAGAGAGCTGGGACCACAGTTTCAAAGAAAACCATTATTAACACACTACGCCATCATGGTCCCCCTGCTCAGGCCAGCGCATGTCCAGGCCCGTCTGAAGTTTGCCAATGACCATCTGAATGATCCAGAGGAGGAATGGGAGAAGGTCATGTGGTCTGATGAGACAAAAATAGAGCTTTTTGGTCTAAACTCCACTCGCTGTGTTTGGAGGAAGAAAAAGGATGAGTACAACCCCAAGAACACCATCCCAACTGTGAAGCATGGAGGTGGAAACATCATTCTTTGAGGATGCTTTTCTGCAAAGGCGACAGGACGACTGCACCGTATTGAGGGAAGGATGGATGGGGCCATGTATCGCGAGATCTTGGCCAACAACCTACTTCCCTCAGTAAGAGCATTGAAGATTGGTCGTGGCTGGGTCTTCCAGCATGACAACAACCCGAAACACACATCCAGGGCAACTAAGGAGTGGCTCCGTAAGAAGCATCTCAAGGTCCTGGAGTGGCCTAGCCAGTCTCCAGAACTGAACCCAATAGAAAATCTTTGGAGGTCCGTATTGCCCAGCAACAGCCCCGAAACCTGAAGGATCTGGAGAAGGTCTGTATGGAGGAGTGTGCCAAAATCCCTACTGCAGTGTGTGCAAGAACTACAGGAAACGTATGATCTCTGTAATTGCAAACAAACATTTCTGTACCAAATATTAAGTTCTGCTTTTCTGATGTATCAAATACTTATGTCATGCAATAAAATGCAAATTAATTACTTAAAAATCATACAATGTGATTTTCTGGATTTTTGTTTTAGATTCCGTCTCTCACAGTTGAAGTGTACCTATGATAAAAATGACAGACCTCTACACGCTTTGCAAGTAGGAAAACCTGCAAAATCGGCAGTGTATCAAATACTTGTTCTCCCCACTGTATGTTAAAGCACCCATCATCACTGTGATACATCCATTACACAACCTTCAGTATGGATGGATGAAATTAGAAATGAGGAGAAACAAATGGGGGAGGGGTGTTAAACAGTTGGCACAGGCTGCATGATGATGCTGTCTATGACAGAAGAGGGGGGTGGGAGCAGATAACAGGTCCCTCCAGCACGTGGTCTAAGGTACAGTCAGTGCACCTCTCGCTTACTCCCTCCCTCTCTCTCTCTCGCTCTCTTTTTCTTGATCCATCTGTACCCTCCCTCCATCCTCTTCAAATGCATCACAGCCTCCTGCCGAGCCCCTGGCCAATGAAACACCCCGAGCCACGGTCATGTGACACTACCTCCAACCACTCTCCGGAGCACCGGCAAAAAGAGGGGGGTGTCTCTTTTCCCCCTCTCCTCCCTCCTTTGTCTCCCTCCCTCTCTCTGAGTCAGACAGCAGAGCTGTGAGTCTGAAGCAAAGGCTCCATGGAGAGGAGATATCGTCTCTACCAGACACACATTGCCTGAGAGAGAAGAAAAGTGAGTGAGGAACAGAGGATGAATGGAGAAGCGATGGACATGTCCCTGGAGTCATCATCCCCGGTGGTGGAGAAAAGCACCGTCGGGGGGATTTCAGCGGCACCAGAGCCGGCATTCACGACGGCAGCAGCCGGTAACGGCTCCCTGCCTCCTCCGCCCACCATGGCCCCGGCCATCCCACCCTACGTCAAGCTTGGCCTCACCGTGGCCTACACTGTCTTCTACTCTCTCCTCTTTGCCTTCATCTATGCCCAGCTGTGGCTGGTGCTCCGATACCGACACAAGCGCTTCAGCTACCAGACGGCCTTCCTCTTCCTGTGTCTGCTGTGGGCCGCGCTGCGCGCCCTCCTCTTCTCCTTCTACTTCCGCGACTGCGTCACGGCCAACGCGCTGGGGCCCTTCGCCTTCTGGCTGCTCTACTGCTTCCCCGTCTGCCTGCAGTTCTTCACGCTGAGCCTCATGAACCTCTACTGCGCCCAGGTGAGGATGCACTCCCAGGGGCCACATTTAGGGAATGGGGGGGTCTCAGGAGGCCACAAGAGCCATATTGGGGCCATTGTGAGGGTCCATTGGGATCCAAAATGTGGATTACGGTTGGATGCTATATGTTGTAAATACCAATCTGTCCTTTTTTTCAGCCTCAGTGTCTAGGAAGTAGTTCAGAGTATTAATATAATGATACATTGATGTGTGAGTGTTGTGTATACAGAATAGCTGTGGACTGTTATTTCCGATATTGTTGAAATGGTGGCATCCCCAATAGCTGGGATATACAATCCTATGGGGAAAGCTCCCCTTAGAAGAGGTACGTGGTGGAAGGGTCGTGAAGGCAGTGGGAAGGAGGGGGCGGTCTTCCTGCAAAGGAAGATTAGCAACATTTTCCTTATTTAGTGGCTTAGCACAGCCACCTCATTGTGCAATGTGCACACAGCATCTGGCAATTATATAGTCATACAGCTAGTTATTTACAATATATCATAGCGGGTGTCGTGGTGAGGTGTGGGCAGTACGGGTCAGACAAGAAGTCATGCTGCTTTTAGATGCACTGAACAAAAATATACACTGCTCAAAAAAATAAAGGGAACACTTAAACAACACAATGTAACTCCAAGTCAATCACACTTCTGTGAAATCAAACTGTCCACTTAGGAAGCAACACTGATTGACAATACATTTCACATGCTGTTGTGCAAATGGAATAGACAACAGGTGGAAATTATAGGCAATTAGCAAGACACCCCCAATAAAGGAGTGGTTCTGCAGGTGGTGACCACAGACCACTTCTCAGTTCCTATGCTTCCTGGCTGATATTTTGGTCACTTTTGAATTCTGGCAGTGCTTTCACTCTAGTGGTAGCATGAGACGGAGTCTACAACCCACACAAGTGGCTCAGGTAGTGCAGCTCATCCAGGATGGCACATCAATGCGAGATGTGGCAAGAAGGTTTGCTGTGTCTGTCAGCGTAGTGTCCAGAGCATGGAGGCGCTACCAGGAGACAGGCCAGTACACCAGGAGACGTGGAGGAGGCCGTAGGAGGGCAACAACCCAGCAGCAGGACCGCTACCTCCGCCTTTGTGCAAGGAGGAGCAGGAGGAGCACTGCCAGAGCCCTGCAAAATTACCTCCAGCAGGCCACAAATGTGCATGTGTCTGCTCAAACGGTCAGAAATCGACTCCATGAGGGTGGTATGAGGGCCCGACGTCCACAGGTGGGGGTTGTGCTTACAGCCCAACACCGTGCAGGACATTTGGCATTTGCCAGAGAACACCAAGATTGGCAAATTCGCCACTGGCGCCCTGTGCTCTTCACAGATGAAAGCAGGTTCACACTGAGCACGTGACAGTCTGGAGACGCCGTGGAGAACGTTCTGCTGCCTGCAACATCCTCCAGCATGACCGGTTTGGCGGTGGGTCAGTTATGGTGTGGGGTGGCATTTCTTTGGGGGGCCGCACAGCCCTCCATGTGCTCGCCAGAGGTAGCCTGACTGCCATTAGGTACCGAGATGAGATCCTCAGACCCCTTGTGAGACAATATGCTGGTGCGGTTGGCCCTGGGTTCCTCCTAATGCAAGCCAATGCTAGACGTCATGTGGCTGGAGTGTGTCAGCAGTTCCTGCAAGAGGAAGGCATTGATGCTATGGACTGGCCCGCCCGTTCCCCAGACCTGAATCCAATTGAGCACATCTGGGAAATCATGTTTCGCTCCATCCACCAACGCCACCAGCACCACAGACTGTCCAGGAGTTGTCGGATGCTTTAGTCCAGGTCTGGGAGGAGATCCCTCAGGAGACCATCCGCCACCTCATCAGGAGCATGCCCAGGCGTTGTAGGGAGGTCATACAGGCACGTGGAGGCAACACACACTACTGAGCCTCATTTTGACTTGTTTTAAGGACATTACATCAAAGTTGGATCAGCCTGTAGTATGGTTTTCCACTTTAATTTTGAGTGTGACTCCAAATCCAGACCTCCATGGGTTGATAAATTTGATTTCCATTGATAATTTTTGCGTGATTTTGTTGTCAGCACATTCAACTATGTAAAGAAAAAAGTATTCAATAAGAATATTTAATTCATTCAGATCTAGGATGTGTTATTTTAGTGTTTCCTTAATTTTTTTGAGCAGTGAACGCAACATGCAACTATTTCAAATATTTGACTGAGTTACAGGAAATCAGTCAATTGAAATAAATTCATTAGGCCCTAATCTATGGATTTCACATGACTGGGAGTATATATCCATCCGTTGGTCACAAATTCCTTTAAAAAAAGGTAGGGGCGTGGATGAGAGAACCAGTCAGTGTCTGGTGTAACCACCGTTTGCCTCATGCAGTGAGACACACCCCCTTTGCACAGAGTTGATCAGGCTGTTGATTGTGGCCTGTGGATTATGTCTCACTCCTCTTCAATGGCTGTGTGAAGATGCTGGATATTGGTGGGAACTGGAAACGCTGTTGTACACGTCGATCCAAAGCATCCTAAACATGCTCAGTGGGTGGCATGTCTGTTGAGTATGCAGGCCATGGAAGAACTGGGACATTTTCAGCTTCCAGGAATTGTGTACAGATCATTGCGACATGGGGCCATCCAAGCATTATCATGCTGAAACAGGAGGTGATGATGAATGAATGGCACAACAATGTGCCTCAGGATCTCGTCCCGTTATCTCTGTGCATTCAAATTGCCATTGATAAAATTCCATTGTGTTTGTTGTTTTTGCCTGCCCATATAATAACTCCACTGCCACCATGGGGCACTCTGTTCACAAGGTTGACAACAGCAAACCGCTCGCCCACAAGACGCCATCTGCCCGGTACAGTTGAAACCGGGATTCATCCGTGAAGAGCACACTTACCCAGTGTGCCAGTGGCCATCGAAGGTGAGAGCTTTCACACTGGAGTCGGTTACGACTTCGAACTGCAGTCAGGTCAAGACCCCGGTGTTGACGATGAGCACGCAGATGAGCTTCTGAGACCATCCCGCAGCTGAAGAAGCCAGATGTGGAGGTCCTGGTCTGGCGTGATTACATGTGGTCTGCAGTTGTGAGGCCGTTTGGACGTACGGCCAAATTCTCGAAAAAACGACATTGGAGGTGGCTTATTGTAGAGAAATTATCATTGAATTTTCTGGCAACAGCTCTGGTGGACATTACTGCTGTCAGCATGCCAATTGCACACTCTCTCTCAACTTGAGACATCTATGGCATTGTGGGGTTCGACAAAACTGCACATTTTAGAGTTACCTTTTTATTGACCCCCCACAGCACAAGGTGCACCTGTGTAATGATGATGCTGTTTAATCAGCTTCTTGATATGCCACACCTGTCAGGTGGATGGATTATCTTGGCAAATTTGTGCACAAAATCTAAGACAAATATTCATTATGTGCTAAACATTTCTGGGATATTTTATTTCAGCTGATGAAACATGGGACCAACACTTTACATGTTCAGTGTAGATGATGAATCATTATCAGAAGCACGTAATTAAATTGTAATAGACTTAAATAGAGGATCTAGTGTTTTATAAATTATTTCATATAGATTCTTCACATCAGCAGTTATCACAAAGTGCTTTCCATTTACTCGGCTTAAACCCCAAAGAGCAAGCAAAGCAGAAGCGAAAGCACAGGGCAGGAAAAACTCCCTAGGAGGAAGGAAACCTAAAGAGGAACCCGGCTCAGAGGGGTGGCCCACAATAGAGACTTACACAGCCCTTGTCTGCAGACACCAGCAATCACACACTTGCTTGACATTCCCATGCCCACTGTTCTGTATAGCCAGTTAGAGACACAATGCTACATCTATTCGCAGCATTTGTTTCCCTTCACACATGACTATTAAATATAATACAGTAGGGCCTCGTTTGTCTGCTGTTGACATCACGTCATGGGTTTCTTTTGGTGCTATTTACAGTAACTGATAAGAGCTCAGTCTACAGAGGTCCAATTTATTTGGATTTCTTCGGGATCCCTTCGAAATATATCTGATCTGGAGACAGAATCAGTTCATTACCTGGTTCTTCAGCTGAGAGGCCACATTGTTGATTGTTTGTTGTTTTCTTGGGAGCAAATTCTTAAAAGAACATTGGGAAAATATCCAAAGTATAACTTGTTTTCTGATGTCACCCAAAACAGGTTTACTTCAAGGCAAAGTCCAAGTATACCCCAGAGCTCCTTAAATACAAGTAAGTGGACTGGGTTTACCCCTCTCTTCCTCTCCATATACAGGACCCTCACATAGTTCAAAGGCTGTCACTAGGGCCCAGACATTTCATACATTTCATGTGGTATGTATTGCAGTGTTTTAGACCCCCCTCCCCCTTCCATATCTTTCCTTCTGCAGGCTCCCTCTCTACCTGGTCTTCTTGGCGGTCAGTCTTCTCTTCCTGGTGGTCAACCTGGCCTGTGCCCTGCTGGTTAAGATGACCGCCACCGATGTCAAGACCATTGTCCTGGTCAGAGTCACCATCAACGATACGCTCTTCGTGCTCTGCGCCGTCTCACTGTCCATCTGCCTTTACAAGGTGGCTAAGATGTCCCTGGCCAGCATATACCTCGAGTCCAAGGTAGGACCTTCAGGACTTGTAGATACAGGGCTGTATCAAGCATCTCAGAGTAGGATTGCTGATCCAGGATCAGGTCTTGCCTGTCCATGCGATCCTAAATCGGCACTCCTTCTCTGAGACACTTGATACATACAGCTACATACTTAAGATTGTCTGGGTCTGCTCCATTGTTTTCTGAAAGTAGGACATGACGTATAAGATTTAAGGTCAATTTAAAAAGCAGTTCAATTCAATTTAATTGAACGTCTTTATTTATTTTGGAGGTGGGAAATTGTGAGCCCTCTGAAAAACTAATGCTGATTGGTAGTTCATGACCTCCCTCAACATTGGTTGCAGGGAACGTCGGTGTGTCAGGTGACTTTGATTGGCGTCCTGGTGGTTCTGCTGTACGCATCACGGGCCTGCTACAACCTGGTGGTGCTTGCTCTGACCGACATCGAGACCATCAACTCTTTCGACTACGACTGGTACAACGTGTCCGACCAGGTAAGGATGACATGCTATCCCAGACACAGAATGAGGGAGAAGAGAGCGACAGAGAAAAAAAGAATGTGACAGACACACCGAGACAGGCAGACACAAACACAGTATATGTGGGACAAGTCAAATACATTTCGCCAGACAAACACACCCGAACACAGCCTAACACCAACAAGCCACAAATGAAGACCCTCTGGAGGAATAAACACAAATGCACTCTCTCTGTGTGCAGGCTGACTTGAGGTCCACTCTGGGAGACGCTGGCTACATCGTGTTCGGGGTGATCCTTTTTGTCTGGGAACTGCTGCCAACCTCCCTGGTGGTCTTCTTCTTCAGGGTCCGCAGGCTGCCACAGGACAGGGTGAGTGTGTGTCCAGAATTCAAATCACAAGGAAAGAGAAGCTTGGAAATGTCTGATTTGTAAAACTCTTTAATTTAACCAGCTAGTTAGTTGTTTAAACGGTAAATACCTAATAATTGTTTCGCACTTTTCATTTGAACCTTTATTTAGCTAGGCAAGTCAGTTAAGAACATTCTTATTTACATTTTTTTTCCACCTTTATTTAATCAGGTAGGCTAGTTGAGAACAAGTTCTCATTTGCAACTGCGACCTGGCCAAGATAAAGCAAAGCAGTGTGACAAAGACAACAACACAGAGTTACACATGGAGTAAACAATAAACAAGCCTATAACACAAACAAGTCAATGACACAGTAGAGAAAAGAAAGTCTATATACAGTGTGTGGAAAAGGCATGAGGAGGTAGGCAATAAATAGGCCATAGGAGTGAATAAATACAATTTAGCAGATTAACACTGGAGTGATAAATGAGCAGATGATGATGTGCAAGTAGAGATATTGGTGTGCAAAAGAGCAGAAAAGTAAATAAAATAAAAACAATATGGGGATGAGGTAGGTAGATTGGGTGGGCTATTTACAGATGGACTATGTACAGCTGCAGTGATCGGTTAGCTGCTCAGATAGTTGATGTTTAAAGTTGGTGAGGGAAATAAGAGTCTCCAACTTCAGCGATTTTTGCAATTCGTTCCAGTCACTGGCAGTTGGATGCTAGTTGGGCAGGCGGGTGCGGGCAGCGAACGGTTGAAAAGCATGCATTTGGTTTTACTAGCGTTTAAGAGCAGTTGGAGGCCACGGAAGGACACACTGAACTGTCTGCAAAGTAGTTGAACCAGGCGAGGCAGTCGTCAGAAAAACCGAGGCTATTGAGTCTGCCGATAAGAATACGGTGATTGACAAGAGTCGAAAGCCTTGGCTAGGTCGATGAAGACGGCTGCAGTCTTTTATCGATGGCGGTTATATCGTTTAGTACCTTGAGCGTGGCTGAGGTGCACCCGTGACCAGCTCGGAAGTGGGATCCGAAATGGTCAGTGATCTGTTTATTAATTTGGCTTTTGAAGACTTTAGAAAGGCAGGGCAGGATGGATATAGGTCTGTAACAGTTTGGGTCTAGGGTGTCACCCCCTTTGAAGCGGGGGATGACCGCGGCAGCTTTCCAATCTTTAGGGATCTCGGACGATACGAAAGAGAGGTTGAACAGGCTGGTAACAGGGGTTGCAACAATGGCGGCGGATAGTTTTAGAAAGAGAGGGTCCAGATTGTCTAGCCCAGCTGATTTGTACTGGTCCAGGTTTTGCAGCTCCTTCAGAACATCTGCTGTCTGGATATGGGTGAAGGAGAAGCTGGGGAGGCTTCGGCGAGAAGCTGCAGGGGGGAGCTGTTGGCCGGGGTTGGAGTAGCCAGGAGGAAGGCATGGCCAGCCGTTGAGAAATGCTTATTGAAATTTTCGATAATCACGGATTTATCAGTGGTGACCGTGTTACCTAGCCTCAGTGCAGTGGGCTGCTGGGAGGAGGTGCTTTTGTTTTCCATGGACTTTAGTGTCCCAAAACTTTTTGGAGTTAGAGCTACAGGATGTGAATTTCTGCTTGAAAAAGCTAGCCTTTGCTTTCCTGAATGACTGCGTGTGTTGGTTCATGACTTCCCTGAACAGTTGCATATCGTGGGGACTATTCGATGCTATGGCAGTCCACCACAGGATGTTTTTGTGCTGGTCAAGGGCAGTCAGGTCTGGAGTGAACGAAGGACTATATCTGTTCTTAGTTCTGCATTTTTTGAACGGGGCATGCTTATCTAATATGGTGAGGAAATTACTTTTAAAGAATGACCAGGCATCCTCGACCGACGGGATGAGGTCAATATCCTTCCAGGATACAATGGCGGCCTACCGGGGAACAGCGGGTTAACTGCCTTGTTCAGGGGCAGAACGGCAAGATTTTATTTACCTTGTCAGCTCAGGGATTCGATCCAGCAACCTTTGGGTTACTGGCCCAATGCTCTAACCCCTAGGATACCTGCCGCCCCAAACCAGGAACCTTCTACACATCGGTTTCACTGGGATTCATTGACGCTAATGTCACTATGTAAGCCAATACCATTTGATGCCAGGTAGTTACTAATTGTGTTAAATTCTGAGGGAAGTACCAGCTTAAACTGGACTCTTAAACAAAGCGTTACCGATTTCTTTAGCTTATTCGGTATGCTGTCTTTGCAGAGTGGATCAGGGATCCCAAACCACGTGCTCTCGTCCAGAGGTTACTTCTTTGACAACCCCCGTCGGTACGATAGCGACGATGACCTGGCGTGGAGCATCCCTCCTCAGAACAACTCCACAAGGTACAGTACAGTTAAGACAGGGATAGGTTACTTTTCAGTATGTTATAGATTTAAAAGATATACTGAAATAACTACACTGAACAAAAATATAAACATAACAGGTAAAGTGTTAGTCCCATGTTTCATGAGCTGAACTAAAATATCCCAGAAATGTTCCATACTTATTTCAAATGTTGTGCACAAATTTGTTTACATGCCTGTTAGTGAGCATTTCCCCATTGCCAAGATAATCCATCCAACTGATAGGTGTGGCATATCAAGAATATGACTAAACAGCATGATCATTACACAGGTGCACCTTTTGCTGGGGACAATAAAATGCACTCTAAAATGTGGCGTTTACTCACACAACACAATGCCACAGATGTCTCAAGTTTTGAGGGAGCATGCAATTGGCATGCTGACTGCAGGAACATCCACCAGAACTGTTGCCAGAGAATGAATGTTCATTTCTCTACCATAAGCCACCCCCAACGTAATTTTTGAAAATTTGTCAGTATGTCCAACAGGCCTCACAACCGCAGACCACGTGTATGGCGTTGTGTGGGTGAGCGGTTTGCTGATGTCAACATTGTAAACAGTGCACCATAATGGCAGTGGGGTTATGGTACGGGCAGGCATAAGCTACGGATAACGAACACAATTGCATTTTATAGATGGCAATTTGAATGCACAAAAAAACAGATCCTGAGGTCCATTGTGAGGCCATTTTTTTTTTAAAGTTATCAGTGACCAACAGATGCATATCTGTATTCTCAGTCATATGATATCGTTAGATTAGGGCCTAATGAATTTATTTAAATTGACTGATTCTTATATGAACTGTAACGCAGTAAAATCAATGAAATTGTTTGGTTTTTAAACTAAAGTATGTTTATCTTTTGGTTTCTATAGCCTAATTACAGACTGCTACGACTGGGGCAGCCACAACAGCAGTTTCACTGTCCAAACAGGGACGGACGAACAACGGTTGGCACCAGTGACGGGAGAGCTTCGTCCATACTGAGACATGAGTACAGGGTCAATTCCATTTCAAATCATTCAAAGCAAAAATTCAAATTCTCCTAATTGAAAAGCAAAAAAAAATGGAATTGACCACAACTTTGAACCAGTCCACTGCACTGTACAGCACCGCACTTTGTAAACTTACAGCATCCATATTTTGTCCATCAGCCAACGTACTGCATTAGTCACTTAGTGATAATGTAGACCAGTGGTTCCAAAACTATTTCACTCGGGGCCCCGTTCCATCATTGGGGAACCTCCCGTTAGCTGACATGGGCTCATTGATCTGGACATTTCTGACAAGTTATAAATAGCTCTAAGGTATGCAATTAATGACAAGAGGAAAACGGATGATACACTACACATAATTGTGCCTTGTGCATTCTACTATTACAACTTTCAAGAGTAAGTTGTAAGCCTGACTGAGTTCCTCAACAACAACAAAAACTCTGTCCCCCTATCGACCGCCCCACAGTTTGGGAACCACTGATAGACATTTTAGAAAGTCATCTAGAAAACCTGTGAAATAAACCCATACTATAAGCTAGCACTAAGTCATGCACAAACATATACATGAAGGTAGTTGACCTTAGACAATATCAATATTCGAAAGCCTGTATATAACAATGATACAAATACAGAAACAAAATCATGTCATATCTATATCTGCAGTAAATATGACTATGAACATATATTCATTTATTGGTGATGTAATGGTGAAAAAAATTTGATTCTATATTTCTAACAGGAAGTTGTTTTTTTTAATGTAATTTGTAATGAAGAAAGTTTCACTGATCAGACGCTCTATTTTGTGTCCGCTTTTCTGTCTGTATCGTGGTCGGTATTGACACAAACATGAATAAAATGACATTTGTGTTGACAGCTTACTTACAGTTCTTGATTTAGTCACTAGCTGAAACAGAATTGACCGCAACATTGTCTACAATTTCATTTGAGGTCAGAACAAGTCCAAATAACCCTACAGAATCCTTTTCAGGGTTTATTGCTAAAAATGACTGAATGTAATATTTTTAAGTGTATAGAGCAGGGGTAAAACCTGTTGGTTTTTGTTCTACCTGATAATTCAATTGCACCCACCTAGTGACCGAGGTCTAAATAAGTCCCTGATTAAAGGGGAACAATGACAAAACACAGTGGAACTTGCTTTGAGGGGTATAAAGTATACCTTTCTGTTACGTTGAGGTCAAATAGTATTGTTCCGAAAGTGCTTGTACATAATAGATCATGGTACAAATCTGAAAAGATGCACAAAAAGTTTGAGTGACAACCAGACATTTTTATTCCTCTGTTCAAATAAATATAATCAAATAAGAATACACATCAATACAGGTGCAACTATATATATATATATATATATATTCATATAGATTTGAAAAAAGTTCAGTAATTTTCCTTTTACAAATAGTACAACTTCCTGGGTCATCTGAATATGTTACAAAGGCAGAGCTAGCAGAAGAGCGTAGAGATCATTGGAGACAAAATGGTGGATTTCATCCAAGAAAGCAGGCTCAAGCTTTTTTTAATCATTATTATTTTTAAACACTTTTTTGGAACTTAAGGCAGACAAGTGGATTGCACAGGACGTTCTGGTGTTTTTGAAAGCATGCAAGGCTCAGACAGACACGCACGCTTTTCCTCGAAGATAATATTTTATCTAGTCTATTTCCTTCATTTTAAGCAAAGAAGGAACAGCTTGTTCAATCTCCATAGCGTTCACATTCAAGGCGACATTAGCGTTGCTGTTAATGTTAGCATAAGCATCCGACAGCTACCACTGACTCAATTCCTACTTACTGGACCCCATGTCTACCTTTGTTTGATTGAATAGAGATCTTTCTTTTACAAAACATGTGTTACAAAGTATTACACAGGTATTGTCTGGCTACCGATTGTTTGATCTTTGCGCATAAGGCAATCTTTGCTTGTGACATTTTCTAACTAATGTTACTCAAGGGGGCGAGGATTCACAAACTAAAAACGTATATGGTGGAAAAACTCAAAAGGTGCTTTGACATAAAGAAAAAAAGGCAACGTAAAATCTTTGGTCCACATGGTGAAATACCTACTTCAGACAGAAATAAAACACGTATAGTGTGTGGAACATTAGGGCTGTTTTCCTAAAGAAGTTAATTCCGCTTTGTGTTTTGTTTCCTCGCCACGATACTAACGAGTATCACGATACTGGTATCGTCCCAGCCCTAAAGGGTATGACGGTTTATGCCATTACGCGTATGCATTTTGAATTGATTTACACGGCAAGCTCACCAAGACACCACAGTGAACTTGACCATCATGGGAGAACAAATCCCACCGCTCGTTTCGATTTGCTTCTTTTCACACCATTGGCTGCATTCTCCATTATACTTTAACAGTACTCTTCTCCAACATGGCAGTTTCACAGGATGACAGCTTATTTAAGTGAACTATGAAACAAATACTGGTTTCGCTTTTAAATTGCCATGAAAACACCTCTTACACATTTGGGATTGCCGTCACCCTGGCAAGTCTAGTCTTTCATAAAACCAATAAAATAATAGGATAAGAATAAAAACACCAGGAACCGTTCTGCCACCAAATAGAATAGGTATGAGAGAAGTGACGCAAGCTTATCGTTGTCAACAGATGCACAATCCGCAAATTGCTCCTTTTTCACATTTAAACGAGGCTTTATATAATACATTTGTGATGTGCAGAAAGACTGGATTGCCACGTGGAGATGTTAACACCCCTAAACAGCTAAATGCACAGACAAAAGCAACAGCAGACACAGTCGCTCACATAGACGTTCAATCAATACATGCACTCACTCACACAGGAAAAAAAAAGGCTACACCTCTAGGATAGCAAAACGCAGTATGCTTATCAAGTTTGTGGTCGTAAAAGTATGGAATGAATCCTAATTTTCGGTATCATTTAGCTGCAACTGGCGATCACCAACAAACAAGTACTCCCTCTCACAAAAACACACCAAAACACCAAAAACACACACTGCTGGGGCTAGCTCACAACTAGTATGCCTGAAATGGTGAACACTTTCACCCACAATAGTAAAAACAAACATTTAAAAACAACGAAATGGAGGTACAGATTTCTCACATTGAGCGCTATGCTCTATGGAAAGACGAGATCTAGATTTAGAAGGAAGGGGAGAGAAGGAGAGTTATACATAGAGGGAGGAGGGGATGGGTGTTCAGTGTCTATCCTGAAGTCCCTGAACTTGATCTTATTCTGGGGAGGAATAAGACTATTGCAGTTCCCTCTGGGCTTGCTCCACCTAGTGGCTAGGAGGTGGTAGTGCTGTTGAAGGGTGTTACCTCTTCTCCTTCAGCAAGGCACGGAAACTATGGAGCTGGTGGATGCTTGTGGAGAGCCTAGCGAGAAAACAGAAGGGGGAAGGAGATGGGGAGAGAAATAGATTAAGAAACTATTTATGACAATGTATGCAATATTTGGCAATATTTACTAAATGTATGTCATGCTAATAGTAATTTGAAATGGCAAGACAGAGAAAGCGTGAGAGAGAGAGATGCGAACACTACTTGAATATACCAATTCCACAGCACATGGTTTATGAACTGATACACAAAACTATATTGGATTCAAAACTTCTAATTTTTAAATTCTTGCAACCAATAGAAGCCTCCTCCCCAAGTTTGTTTTACTCACTGCTTTAGCACACTCTGCTAACCCTGATGTCCTTGCCGTGTCTGAATCCTGGCTCAGGAAGGCCACCAAAAATTCAGAGATTTCCATACCCAACTATAACATCTTCCGTCAAGATAGAACTGCCAAAGGGGGCGGAGTTGCAGTCTACTGCAGAGATAGCCTGCAAAGTAATGTCATACTTTCCAGGTCCATACCCAAACAGTTCGAACTACTAATTTTGAAAATTACCCTCTCCAGAAATAAGTCTCTCACTGTTGCCGCCTGCTACCGACCACCCTCAGCTCCCAGCTGTGCCCTGGACACCATTTGTGAATTGATCGCCCCCCATCTAGCTTCAGAGTTTGTTCTGTTAGGTGACCTAAACTGGGATATGCTTAACACCCAGGCAGTCCTACAATCTAAGCTAGATGCCCTCAATCTCACTCAAATCATCAAGGAACCCACCAGGTACAACCCTAACTCTGTAAACAAGGGCACCCTCATAGACGTCATCCTGACCAACTGGCCCTCCAAATACACCTCCGCTGTCTTCAACCAGGATCTCAGCGATCACTGCCTCATTGCCTGTATCCGCCACGGAGCCGCAGTCAAACGGCCACCCCTCATCACTGTCAAACGCTCCCTAAAACACTTCTGTGAGCAGGCCTTTCTAATCGACCTGGCCCGGGTATCCTGGAAGGACATTGACCTCATCCCGTCAGTTAAGGATGCCTGGTCATTCTTTAAAAGTAACTTCCTCACCATTTTAGATAAGCATGCTCCGTTCAAAAAATGCAGAACCAAGAACAGATACAGCCCTTGGTTCACTCCAGACCTGACTGCCCTCGACCAGCACAAAAACATCCTGTGGCGGACTGCAATAGCATCGAATAGCCCCCGTGATATGCAACTGTTCAGGGAAGTCAGGAACCAATACACGCAGTCAGTCAGGAAAGCTAAGGCCAGCTTCTTCAGGCAGAAGTTTGCATCCTGTAGCTCCAACTCCAAAAGTTCTGGGACACTGTGAAGTCCATGGAGAACAAGAGCACCTCCTCCCAGCTGCCCACTGCACTGAGGCTAGGTAACACGGTCTCCACCGATAAATCCACGATTATCGAAAGCTTCAATAAGCACTTCTCAACGGCTGGCCATGCCTTCCGCCTGGCTACTCCAACCTCGGCCAACAGCTCCGCCCCCCGCAGCTCCTCGCCCAAGCCTCTCCAGGTTCTCCTTTACCCAAATCCAGATAGCAGATGTTCTGAAAGAGCTGCAAAACCTAGACCCGTACAAATCAGCTGGGCTTGACAATCTGGACCCTCCATTTCTGAAACTATCTGCCGCCATTGTCGCAACCCCTATTACCAGCCTGTTCAACCTCTCTTTCATATCGTCTGAGATCCCCAAGGATTGGAAAGCTGCCGCAGTCATCCCCCTCTTCAAAGGGGGAGACACCCTGGACCCAAACTGCTATAGACCTATATCCATCCTGCCCTGCCTATCTAAGGTCTTCGAAAGCCAAGTCAACAAACAGGTCACTGACCATCTCGAATCCCACCGTACCTTCTCCGCTGTGCAATCTGGTTTCCGAGCCGGTCACGGGTGCACCTCAGCCACGCTCAAGGTACTATACGATATCATAACCGCCATCGATAAAAGACAGTACTGTGCAGCCGTCTTCATCGACCTCGCCAAGGCTTTCGACTCTGTCAATCACCATATTCTTATCGGCAGACTCAATAGCCTCGGTTTCTCGGATGACTGCCTTGCCTGGTTCACCAATTACTTTGCAGACAGAGTTCAGTGTGTCAAATCGGAGGGCATGCTGTCCGGTCCTCTGGCAGTCTCTGTGGGGGTGCCACAGGGTTCAATTCTCGGGCCGACTCTTTTCTCTGTATATATCAATGATGTTGCTCTTGCTGCGGGCGATTCCCTGATCCACCTCTACGCAGACGACACCATTCTATATACTTTCGGCCCGTCATTGGACACTGTGCTATCTAACCTCCAAACGAGCTTCAATGCCATACAGCACTCCTTCCGTGGCCTCCAACTGCTCTTAAACGCGAGTAAAACCAAATGCATGCTTTTCAACCGATCGCTGCCTGCACCCGCATGCCCGACTAGCATCACCACCCTGGATGGTTCCGACCTTGAATATGTGGACATCTATAAGTACCTAGGTGTCTGGCTAGACTGCAAACTCTCCTTCCAGACTCACATCAAACATCTCCAATCGAAAATCAAATCAAGAGTCGGCTTTCTATTCCGCAACAAAGCCTCCTTCACCCACGCCGCCAAGCTTACCCTAGTAAAACTGACTATCCTACCGATCCTCGACGATGTCATCTACAAAATGGCTTCCAACACTCTACTCAGCAAACTGGATGCAGTCTATCACAGTGCCATCCGTTTTGTCACCAAAGCACCTTATACCACCCACCACTGCGACTTGTATGCTCTAGTCGGCTGGCCCTCGCTACATATTCGTCGCCAGACCCACTGGCTCCAGGTCATCTACAAGTCCATGCTAGGTAAAGCTCCGCCTTATCTCAGTTCACTGGTCACGATGGCAACACCCATCCGTAGCACGCGCTCCAGCAGGTGTATCTCACTGATCATCCCTAAAGCCAACACCTCATTTGGCCGCCTTTCGTTCCAGTACTCTGCTGCCTGTGACTGGAACGAACTGCAAAAATCGCTGAAGTTGGAGACTTTTATCTCCCTCACCAACTTCAAACATCAGCTATCCGAGCAGCTAACCGATCGCTGCAGCTGTACATAGTCTATTGGTAAATAGCCCACCCATTTTCACCTACCTCATTCCCATACTGTTTTTATACTGTTTAAATTTTTTTTTTTAAAAGTACTTTTCTGCTCTTTTGCACACCAATATCTCTACCTGTACATGACCATCTGATCATTTATCACTCCAGTGTTAATCTGCAAAATTGTATTATTTGCCTACCTCCTCATGCCTTTTGCACACATTGTATATAGACTGCCCATTTTTTTTCTACTGTGTTATTGACTTGTTAATTGTTTACTCCATGTGTAACTCTGTGTTGTCTGTTCACACTGCTATGCTTTATCTTGGCCAGGTCGCAGTTGCAAATGAGAACTTGTTCTCAACTAGCCTACCTGGTTAAATAAAGGTGAAATTTTTTTTTTTAAATAATAATATATATGGGGGACTGTCCATATGTAGCTTGTTTTTGGTCACAGGTCCAGTAATGGTTGAAGAATTGCAACATTTACCTGGCGCTAACGCTGCAGATAGCAATACTTAGTGATTTGAAAAGTCATAGTCAATCAATCAATAATAATTCTATAATAATAATAATAATAATAAAAAAATATACCATTTTTTTGCAAAAAGTATTATATTATACTTTTAGCAAAAATGTTTATCTTTAATTTCCAATCTGTAGAAACTATAAGAATGGAAAGGTTCAGAACTTTTGTGAAGCATCACAGCACAGTTGAAAAATATATGACAAATAGAAATCCAATATGGATGGTGAAGAGATAGACGGAGGAGTTGAATGGAGCAGAAGGGTGGGACTAATAATAACACAACAAATGCTAAATATTCTGTGTCTGTAAAATGTATATAGTGTGTATAAGCTGGAAGTAGAAGCCTAAGTGTTATTGTTTTAGTTTAATCCAATTAGGGGAGGGGTGGTAGGATTAGTGGAAAATATTATGAATCCCCTTCATGAGGCCAACTGTGTTCATTACGCACCAAAGGGAACAAAACAGACTGAAACCAAAGGACTATCTTTATTTTTCCAGCATGAAATTATCATTTTTGTTTTCCATTTTAAAACATTTTCCATTGTGTGCCCTAATGAACACCACCCAGTTTCCAAGGCAGTAGTACCAGCCATAAAGACACAACGTGTATAAAAGTGGTACCAACCTCCCAAAGCCGTTGAGCAAGGCCACTATCTCCTGGCGTGTCAGCTGGAAGCCCTTAGAGGGGCTGTGTTCCGGTAGGTTCTTGATCTCCTTCTCAGAGAAAAGGATCTTCAACGCTGTGCCCAGCCCTTGGGTCTGCAATGGGGTGTTGGGGAGCAATGGGTTTATCATGTGAGAAAGCCTGAGATCTCACACACGCCAATCCATGATCCCACGTGGTTTACTGGTGATAAGGTTTCATGAGCGTATAATTATTTTACCGTTTCTCAATCCTGGTCCTGCACACTTTTGATTCAACTAATCATCATGTCTATGATTAGTGGAACCAAACATCTTCTTATTAAGGCAAAAACTAAAAATGTGCCTTGGGCCCCCCAGGACCAGGATTGAGACACTGCCAAAAGGGTTGAAACGTTGTCGCCCGTGAACCACAATGGGAGCCTAGATTTCAATGTTCAGAGTCTCTTTTTACCTTATGAACATATTTGATATCCAGTAAATTGCTCAGAAACGTTGGATGTGGATACTGGTGTGTAATATTTTCCTATACATCAGATCTAGCACTGTCCCACGATATAGGGTACAATTCCATATGGCTTCTTCCTCTGGACTTTAGTCAAAATCCATTGGTTTTGGTTATTGTCCTAAGGGTATTGTTACTGCTTATAATTTGTGCCCGTGTTATGTGCCGGGATCAGTTTGAAATCAGAAAAGTATCCTTTTAATTAAGCCTTCATACATCAACAATTTAAGATGTATTTTAAATTGATGTATTTTAAACTGAAGCAAGTTGCACTGTAATTTGCAAAGTAACTAAATTAACCCTGATATGAAGAGAAATAAAGGACAAATTGTCTGATCACATCTACAAATAGCACTCATTGCATAACAGCTAACTACAGCCCAGCACAATGGATAATGGGTAACTACCGCTAACAAATAACCATGGGTCCACAGGTGACAAAATGGCGTACCTGTAGCTTCCCCCACAGTCGACATTTACTGCAGCCCACACAGTCCATGATCCGGGAGATGTTTTTAAAATGTAGCCGGAATTCCTCCTGGTAAAAACGGGGGGAGAGAGACGGGAATGTTTCAGGCTTTGCGTCCTGTGGGGGTATGAGCTAGGCTCAATGTGAATAAATAGCCTGCAAACACCTGCATTAATTCAGTGTAATTTGAACAGATTTAGTCATAATCAGTGAGGCTGAGGAATTAAACACACACACACACACACACACACAAGTCAGTTGTCATTAGCTTAGCTATTATGACTTCATGTCAGCCCAAATGTACATTATGTAGGTCTACTAGGCCGTGTCATGAATGTGTCAAGTCAAGTTCAATGGACGCGTCAAAATCATTATACAGTGCATTAAAAAAAAACACTGTCTGTTGACCGAATACTGGCTCATTTAGTTAGCTGCTCGCGCAGTGAGCTAGCACAAACGTCTGTATAGACACATCTGCTCTCCACAGTCCAAATTAAGTCCCACTGTACAAAACTATGGTAGGGACCAAACCATTGAGATACGGGGTCAAAACTATTCTACGATTTGCTTATGGCAAATATAAGCATGTTAGTTAGCATTGCTATGCGGTACTAATAGTGAAATGAAAGTGAGATGCGTAGACTCACCTTCAACGTTTTTGCTTCGATCTTCTGCCCAGCAAACATGGACTTCTCGTCAAAGTGCATTGGGAAAGCTCTGGGAGACGAGAATAGACGGTTATTTCAAAGCCAAGACAATATCCGCTCTAATTCACAGTCAAATCCGACCACTTGAACTGAAACTCATGGTCTCATTGAAGCCCTGGAGTTCAGTAGGGCGAAAGATCCTTAAGACTCAATTGGTCTTGTGGCCTGGTTGGTCTAGCTGTAATGCTGCAGCCTCTGGCATAGGTCTACAGTGTTGGCATGGGTTTGAATCCAGCCTACTGCAAATTTATCCACCATTTCTCGATCTCTCTTCACTGTCACCCTCCTCTCTCACTATCTCTTCTATAAATATATATTTTTAATTCCTTTATAAAATATACACTACTGTTCAAAAGTTTGGGGTCACTTAGAAATGTCCTTGTTTTTGAAAGATAAGCTCATTTTTTGTCCATTAAAATATCATCAAATTGATCAGAAATACAGTGTAGACATTGTTAATGTTGTAAATTACTATTGTAGCTGGAAATGCCAGATATTTAATGGAATATCTACATAGGCGTACAGAGGCCCATTATCAGAAACCATCACTCCTGTGTTACAATGGCACGTTGTGCTAGCTAATCCAAGTTTATAATTTTAAAAGGCTAATTGATGATTAGAAAATCCTTTTGCAATTATGTTAGCACAGCTGAAAACTGCTGATCTGATTAAAGAAGCAATAAAACTGGCCTCTAGACTAGTTGAGTATCTGGAGCATCAGCATTTGTAGGTTTGAATACAGGCTCCAAATGGCCAGAAACAAAGAACTTTCTTCTGAAACTCGTCAGTCTATTCTTGTTCTGAGAAGTGAAGGCTATTCCATGCCAGAAATTGCCAAGAAACTGAAGATCTCATACAACGCTGTGTACTACTCCCTTCACAGAACAGCACAAACTGGCTCTAACCAGAATAGAAAGAGGAGTGGGAGGCCCCGGTGCACAACTGAGCAAGAGGACAAGTACATTAGAGTGTCTAGTTTGAGAAAGACGCCTCACAAGTCCTCAACTGGCAGCCTCATTAAATAGTACCCGCAAAACACTAGTTTCAACGTCAACAGTGAAGAGGCGACTCCGGGATGCTGGCCTTCTGCTGCTGTTTCCAGCTACAATAGTCATTTACAACATTAACAATGTCTACACTGTATTTCTGGTCAATTTGATGTTATGTTAAAAAAATAGCTTTTCTCTCAAAAACAAGGACATTTCAAAGTGACCCCAAACTTTTGAACAGTAGCGTATAAATAAATAAATAACAAAAAACTAACTTGGTCTCGTTGAAGAACTGCAGCAGTAACTCTTTGGTAGCTCGGTCCTCTTGACGGTCACCTGTGTACAGGTTGACGAAGGCTCGATCAAAGTAGGGCGCCACCTTGGAGAGGGCACGTAGCTCGATCAGGTAGAGAAAGTAGAGGTTCTTGAGGCGCCGCGTACCCTCGCCCTTGGTCTCGGCCGGGTCGAAGCGCTGGCGGAACTCCTGCACATTGGGGCCCCACAGGGACTTGCCCCAGCCCTCTGACGAGAGCAGGAGTGAGTGAATAGTGAGGGTTACATTGCCGTTGGCGCAACGTTATGTTAGGGTGAACAATTGGGACCACTGATTTTCAAACCTTTATGCAGTGACGTTACGAAGAAGTAAACACAGTGAATCAGTTATACAAGGATAAAACAGACCCATATGAAGGTATCCCAATACAAGAACACTTACAAAAGTAGAGTAAATATACAGAAAATGCTCAATTGGTTTCACACAAACACGAATACACCACACACATTACTACAACCAGAGATAGAATCCGCCACCCAAATTGCCACGGTTCATCATCAAAATTGCCATAGAATAGAAGAAGCACCTCGAGTCTAAGAATTATAATTCTATGACCATATAAAGCTGGTGACTGTTTTGACATCTATGGAGAGGGTGTGGTCTGTTTTTCCTACCGTCCAGTAGGTACTCTGCACACAGGTGGATGTTGATGCTGCTGTGGAGACCAGAGATGAGCCGGTAGAACACCCTCTTCTCCAAACACAGACCTAGAAGGGAGGATGGGGTGAGAGAGGGAGAGAGAGAGAGTGTGTAGAGGGGTGATGGGAAGAGTGAGGGGGGAGGGGTGGGAGAAAGAAGAGAAAAAAAGAAAGCTTGAGACATGCACACACACCCCTAGTTCAGAAAAATTCTGCCATCACTGTGTATGTGTGTTGTCGACTCATCGCATTTGAGTGACTAGTGTCCCCTCTCTTGGTCCAGTAAGTGTGTCTGCACGTCACAGGACATTCACAACAAAGGACATTCACTACTGTCTGCCTGGTAAAAAAAAAACTTAATGAAGGCATACAAAGTGGGAACTTTTTTCCCCCTACCTTTCCCTATATTGTGCACTACTTTTGACCAGCGCCCCCAAATGTAGTGCAGCATGACATAAATATGACATTTGGGATGCAACCTGAGAGATGTTGAAAACCCATTGTCAAGTGAAAAAAAGTTGAAGAGAGAGAGAGTCTCGGCTGAATTAGTTTGGATGCGAGTGGCTGTTCTGAGTGGTGTGGTTAAGGGGCATTCGACGATGACGTAACATTCAATTGATTCTGAACGGGCTAAATTACAAATAACCCCATTCTTGTGGAATTAATTTACAAGTTTCTACCTGTCCTGTGGTGTCTCATACAGGGAAATGACTGTAGGTTGTAACAGTGCCGATACAAGATGTACCACTGCTTCATTCCAAAATATATTGTGTGTTTGAAGTGAAAATAATGCTAATTTGAAGCGAATTTTTTAAATAATTTGATGAGATAAAAATGCATTTTTAAAGTTACCTTCCAGCCAGTTGTAGAAACCTTCACCTGCACGGATACAAGACGACAATAGGCCTCGTGTCAGTTTGCATTCATTAAAGCATATTATAAACAGCACTATTCAATATACATAGATTAACATGCATAAATTCCAACTTACCGTCATCATCTCCTCCTATGGGAATGAAAAAATACAAAAGAGAGAGGAGGACAAAGGCATGTTACACACGTACTGTGGGCTATTAATATTACACATGCATGAGGACACGCATTCACACACAGACATCTGGAGGAGAAAACTCTACAGTTACTTATAAATAACTCAAGTAACACTACAAGGCAAACGAACAAAATCCCTGCTTTAATTACCACCATCAAGCTGATAGAGAGAGGACATTATCTATTACACAGAAGCTGAATATGCACACACACATTTCTAGAAAGGATTCTGGAAACAATATAAAAACTATTATTATAACCTAATAGCGAAGTGAAAGCATGTGAATACACAGGGCAAATGTAAATAAAAAATAGCTGTCGGTTTAAGTGTGTAAAATACAGGCCACCCTGACAAGGACAATGGAGACAAGACGGTCCAAGAAGAGCATCCCTTACCTCTGGGCGGAACCAGTGGGTTAAGGGGCCGGTACACTGATCTGGGCCTGCAAACCACAAACAATGCGCAATCAGACCCTATACTGGATTAATCACAAGACATACAGTCAGGTCCATGATTATTGGTACACTTGACAAAGACGAGCAAAAAAATAGGAAAAAAATACTATAAAATAAATTATACAAATAGTGAGATATATTGTATCTTCAAAGTAATTGGGAAATTATATTATTTTACACTAATACAATTGATGATTGGCACCCCTGTTTTTAATACTAAAGCACCATCCCCTTCTAAAATTCTTTGAGATTAGATAACACAGTAGCAGGGATATTAGACCATTCCATATCATTCTCCTGCGCTTATGGACTTGCCCTCTTCAATTCAAACCCCATGTTTTCAATGGGGTTCAAGTCTGGAGACCGATGACCATTGCAAAATGTTGATTCTGTGGCTAACCATTACCTTGCAGATTTTGATTAGTGCTTTGGGTTATTGTCTTGCTGGAAAGTCCACTTGAAGCCAAGGCAGAGGCAAACGGGTTTTTAGGCAAAAATGTCCTGGTACTTGGTAAAGTTCATGATGCCGTTGACCTTAACAAGGGCCTCAGGACCAGTGGAAGCAAAACAGCCCCATAACATCAAAGATGCACCACCATATTTTACCATAGGTATGAGGTACTTTATTGCATATGCTTCCCTTTTTTGATGCCAAACCCAGCACTGGTGTGTGTGGCCAACGAACTCTATTTTCATGTCATCTGACCATAGCGCCCCCTAGAGTTTGATAGGAACCTGTGCTATGGTCAGATGACATGAAAACAGAACTGCAGTAAAATATGGTGGTGGATCTTTGATGCACACATGCCAATAATTATGGACCTGACTGTACATCAGCCCATCGAAGAGAGGGAAGCTGAAATATTTCAGCTAGCTACATTTACATTTAACATTTACATTTAAGTCATTTAGCAGACGCTCTTATCCAGAGCGACTTACAAATTGGGCTACAGATTAGGGAACATGTCCCTCGTGGTGTGTGTGAGTGGACCGTGCGCAAGTAGGCATGTGAGAGATAGAGTTAATGTGTGTGTAAAGCTGCATTCAGAGGCATGTGCACAAGTTTTTTGTGTGTGTGTGTGTGTGTGTGTGTGTCTCACTTGAAGCAGTTTTCCTCGTAGATGCTGTTCCACACTCTCCAGGCTGAGGGGCCCTTGTAGCCAGTGTAGCGCTCTGGGTTTAGGAGCAGGTCCACATAGTCTGCATCTGGTGACGTCTCATCTGACAGAAGAAAGGTATGAGAAAGAATGAGAGAACATTGGGATGGATGGATAGATAAATCACTTTCACTATTGAGAGACACCTTATAAAATCTCTTGTCAATGTTAAAGGGGTATTGGACACCAATAACAAAATGTGTCCGATGTTTTCACACCTCAAAAAGTGACTGTTACACTAAATGCACACTATTTGCAGAGCATGAGACGCTCCTACTAATTTGAATGAAACCTGGAACTAAGACACACGGCTTCACGAGAGGCTCGCGTTGCTGAGCGTATAATCTCAGACACCCAGAACTAAATATTTTCGTAATTTCATCAGATGCTTGATTATGTTCTGGGGGGGAGACGTATTTAGAAAATATTCTAACGAGACTAGAGAAGTCTCCACCTCTCTAAACAGATACTCTCAGACAGTTACATGCGTTTGCCATCAAAGATTACTGAGCGTATAATTAAGTTCTGGTACTATTTCCAAGATTTGTAGCGTAGCTCACGCCCAAGAACAATTGATAAAAGCGGTTCTCACACACTGGCCAAAAGTTCCCCTTCCAGTCTGAGAAGAAATACACCAACCTCGATCCCATACAAATGGAAAAGATAGGCACCGTCTAAAAAGTCAATAAGTCTCTTAGGTGGAGAATTGAAGTGGAAGAGTGGGCCTTACCATCTAGCTCACAGAAGTGGTCCTGTGCGTCATCGTGCCGGGCCCAGTCCTCAAAGGCCTCTTTACTATAGTTACTATAGGAGGAGGAAAAGTAGTACAGAAAACCACTCTCGGACAATGCTTTCATTCATCGGAAATAACCACCATGTTTTGCAGTGTTGGTTTAGTAATTTCTTATCAAAACAGATGCCCATGTATGTATGAGGCCTTTTAGGGAAGTAGCATGCGTGTGCATTTGCTCTTACCTCAGGGTGCTGTTAATGGCCCCCAGGTCTTGGGCTTGTTCACAATCTACTATGTCTGTGTTGGCGTTGGCCACCTGGGAGTACTGGCCACAAGGATAGAAAGATAAAATAGCATTAGCTAGAAGAAATAAGATAACTTTAAAGAAAAAAATCTGTAGCCTAAGAAAAATGCTCCAGCTGGGTCGTTCAATTGGATTTAAATCACTTTTTGATGGCACCCCTTCTGATTTGAACCAAACCTTCCATACATATTTGCCCATGGTTACTTTTTGGACCTGAATGCCAAAACAGATAGACATGCTCAATGTTGAACCACTTCGCATGCTCTCACTACTGGTGTCACCCAGGGCTCGGTTCTAGGCCCCATCCTCTTTTCTCTCCATACACCAAGTCACTCGGCTCCATCATATCCTCTTATGGTCTCTTCTATCATTGCTATGCAGATAACACTCAACTACTTTTCTCATTCCTCCCTTCTGACACCCAGGTGGCGACACGCATCTCTGCCTGCTTGGCAGATATCTCAGTTTGGATGTTAACCCACCGCCTCAAGCTCAACTTTGACAAGACAGAGCTGCTCTTACTTTCGGGGAAAACCTGCCCGCTCCAAGACGACTCAATCATGGTCGACATCTCCACGGTGTCCCCCTCCTAGAGTGCACAGAACTTTGGCATTACCCTGGACATCACCCTGCCGTTCTCTGCAAACATCAAAATAGTGACTTGCTCCTGCAGGTTCATGCTCTACAACATCTGTAGAGTACAACCCTTCCTCACACAGGAAGCAGCGCAAGTCCTAATCCAGGCCATCGTCCTATCCCGTCTGGACTACTGCAATTGTCTGTTGGGATCCCAGTTTATGCCATCAAACCCATGCAACTTATCCAGAACACTGCAGCCTGTCTGGTGTTCAACCTTCCCAAGTTCTCCCATATCACCCCACTCCTCCGTAGACTTTGGCTACTTTTTAAGTAAATACCTGTCGTCAACTTGTGCAATACGTTAGAACAGGTATTCCCAAACTGGGGTATGCGCAATGCAGTCATGGGTACACCAAATAAAAATGTGATTCGCATTTAATTTTAAAAAATCTTCACATTTTCAAACAGTACATGTATATTTTCCAACGCGGCTATACATTTGGGTGAAGTTTTCCCCCCCTCACCCGAGTTGTCTCATTTCACTGCCAAAAAAATTAAATCAAACCATCTAGCGTTCAGCGAAATAACAAGATGTCAAATACAGGTAGCCTAGTCAAACAATGTACATCTAATCACATTAACCATTACTCTCTCACAGGAAACCTTCACTCTTGCGCAGACATTTAGAAACGAAACATGACAATTTGAAAAGAAGGCCACAGGAGTTTTTGGAACTTCACTATATCACATTTGACATTGTCCGTAAGCTTGACTTCATTTGCACACAAAGAAATCATACAATGATGGAAAGACCTGTGTGTTGTCCTTGTTAATGCAGAGAAGAGCTCCAACTTCTTAATCATGGCCTCAATTTTGTCCCGCACATTGAATATAGTTGCGGAGAGTCCCTGTAATCCTAGATTCAGATCATTCAGGCGAGAAAAAGCATCACCCAGATAGGCCAGTCATGTGAGAAACTCGTCATCATGCAAGCGGTCAGACAAGTGGAAATGATGGTCAGTAAAGGAAACTTTAAGCTCGTCACTTAATTTTAAAAAACGTGTCAATACTTTGCCCTTGATAACCAGCACACTTATGTATGTTGTAAAAGCGTTACATGGTCGCTGCCCATATCATTGCATAGTGCAGAAAATACACGAGAGTTAAGGGGCCTTGCTTTAACAAAGTTAAGCATTTTCACTATAGTGTCCAAAACGTCTTTCAAGCTTTCAGGCATTCCCTTGGAAGCAAGAGCCTCTCGGTGGATGCTGCAGTATACCCAAGTGGCATCAGGAGCAACTGCTTGCATGCGCATTACCACTCCACTATGTCTCCCTGTCATGGCTTTTGCGCCATCAGTACAGATACCAACATGAGCAGCAGCTACGTTTGGCTACATACGTATGTGGAATTCCCCCGAGAGAGTAACGTGATTGGATGTAAATAATTTGACTAGGCTACCTGTATTTGACATTGTGTTGTTATTTCGCTCTACACTAGATGGTTTAATTTTATTTTTGGCTGTGAAACGAGGCTACTCAGGCGCGAATAAAACCTCACCCAAACGTTAGAAAATATAAATGGACTGAACATTTTTTCTGTTTTGAAATGTGAATCACATTTTTATTTGGCGTACCCCAGTTTGGGAATACCTGTCTTATAGGGATTACAGTACAACTAAAGGAGTCTGTATTGAAAACATGCCCACGTCAAGGGAGATACCCATTTAGGCAATCCCTAGCTGCTGGGCTGCTCAGTCCTGGCCCTGAGGGTGTGCCGTCCTGTGGGTTGTCACTCTGATCTTGGCCTAACACAACCGAAACTAATAATTTATTGTTTCATTAAGATCATAAAGCTGAGTGGGGTGTGTTGGTTGGGTTTGGGGACTGCAGGATGTTGGACCCCTAGGGACAAGACGGGGCGACCTAGCTATATTGTGTGCAAGTAAAAAGAGCTCTACACTTTTAGTCCCATGAGATTAATTATATGTAAGATTTGCAGTTTCTGTGTGTTAATGTATATTTAAGGTGCATTTTTTTTGTTTTGTTTTTTGTTTCCAAAACTTTCCCTTGGAATTAAGAAAATTAAAAGGAAATTGTGTTGAGAGTTGAGTTATTGACTAGACTGGTGGGGGTCAGGCATGCAGGTGGCTCGGGCTGGTTGGTCATTCTGGCTGAAATTTGATATAGAGGATTTCTTAATGAAGACAATTAAAAAGTATTTTTTTTTTAAATGTTAAGAGTTTGTTAGGTGCAACACAATATCTATTATTGAATTACCGTCGATCTAGCTCAGTCTTATTGTTCACTTAAATGTAATTATGATCTCCTACCTAGCTTGATGACTGTGGGCATTTATGCTTACTTTTTGTTCTAAATGGAAATGGCATATTAAATTGTGTAAAAATGAAGGCAATTAGCTTTACATGCCTCAAACAAATTCACCAGGTTATGCCCCCCCCCCCCCCCACATCTAAAACTAAAGTGGTGGCCCTGCATGCAACAAACTGAGTAGCGTTTGAGTTACTTGTATAGTTTAAGTAAGAAACTGTACAAAATATGCACGTTAGCATTCTTTATGAGGATCCCCCTTGGGTTGTGCCCAAATTGGGTGTGGTTATATCCTTCCTGTTTGGCCCTGTCCGGGGGTATCATCGGATGGGGCCACAGTGTCTCCTGACCCCTCCTGTCTCAGCCTCCAGTATTTATGCTGCAGTAGTTTATGTGTCGGGGTGCTAGGGTCAGTTTGTTATATCTGGAGTACTTCTCCCGTCTTATCCGGTGTCCTGTGTGAATTTAAGTATGCTCTCTCTCACTTGGAGGACCTGAGCCCTAGGACCATGACTCAGGGCTACCTGGCATGATGACTCCTTGCTGTCCCCAGTCCACCTGGCCGTGCTGCTGCTCCAGTTTCAACTGTTCTGCCTGCGGCTATGGAATCCTGACCTTTTCACCGGACGTGCTACCTGTCCCAGACCTATTATTTGACCATGCTGGTCATTTATGAACATTTGAACATCTTGGCCATGTTCTGTTATAATCTCCACCCGGCACAGCCAGAAGAGGACTGGCCACCCCTCATAGCCTGGTTCCTCTCTAGGTTTCTTCTTAGGTTTTGGCCTTTCTAAGGAGGCATTGCTTGCTGTTTGGGGTTTTCGGCTGGGTTTCTGTACAGCTTTTTGAGATATCAGCTGATGTACGAAGGGCTATATAAATACATTTGATTTGATCCCTTAGTACTTGTTAGCATGTTGTTAGCATACTGGTAAGCGACGTTATATATATATAAATACCTGCAGTCAACTTGTCCACTAGGTAATAGATAAGCCAGATTGCGTTCATCATTTCGGCCGTTAAAAATGATTTTTTCATTATGAAGCTTACCGGTACTAGTTCCCCAAAAACAGCAGTTTGAGCCAATCATGTTTATTTACAAAGAAGCACAACGAGCAACATGGGTGAGTCACTCCTGCAGCACAACTTAAGTGAGGTGATCAAGTTACACTTGTAGGGAATTCACTACTGTTTGCCAGCTATATATCCTATAACTATTAAGTTATCTATAAATAAATTCTCTCCAGCTGGGTTTTTACTAACTTGTTCATTTTGATAACTTGCTAATGTTAGCTTGCAAGATCAAGCTTCTTGGAGCAGCAGAGAACATCACCTCTTGTATTAAGATCACTGCTGCCTAATATTTGTTTTGTGTGTGCTACAAACTGTGTTTTGCGATGCTTGCATAACTTTGAGCTGGGTTGTCTGTCCTAGTAGTAAATGTTTGCATAATTTAAAAGCTTATATCAAACTCAACCTATCTTTTCCAGTGATGAAGACATGGAATGCTCATGGTAGGGAGGGGTATGCAAAATGGGTCATCTTTGAGCACCTCTATCTCCTAAATGTTTTGGCATTCAAGCCCAAAAAGCTACTTTTTGACCACTACCATAAATATGTATTAAACATTTCGTTACAATCAAAAGGGGTGCAGTCAAACGGTGATTGAAATCAAATGGAACGACCCCTCTTTCATATCAATTAGGTTAGGCTAAATCCTTCATATAGGGCTCCCTACTCTGCAGACTTCAACTTGAGTTCTTCACACACTGTCTGCAATAGGACTACACTTTTCAAATAGAAAGTCAATCAAGAAAATAAATGCCTGAGGGGCTAAACAAATAAGTTAAGCTAATGCCACTAGCAACGAAGCATTAAAAGCTAAATAAACAACTCTAATGTGCACAGTCAGCTAATGTTTCGTCACGACCTCACACACCTGCTGTGCTTTTTCCTGCGGCATGGCCACGTCGACAGCCACATAGCGTCTCTAGCCAACGCTGCCTAGAATATGCTAGACAGTTCTCCCTCTGTGCCTTCAGCTGTGGGCGAGCACCACCACAGCTCTAACTGTGAATTTAATCAGCCTTTTTCCTCACATGTCTCCAGAAGCACACTTAACGCTAACCCCTAACACTGGGGGTGATGTGGCAGAAATCCTCATACAACAGACCACACAATAAGGGACCAGAGACCTCGGGGGGTCAAACCAGATGTAGCTAATAAACTACTGTAAAATTTTGAAGAGCTGTCTGGCTTAACGCTGTTGGTCGAAAATCTATGAGATGGGTTTGATTTCATTAAAAGGTGAAAAACAATAAACCTTGCCCTGTACATAATGTAGCCTACAGCCATGTTACTAGCCCTATCATGTGTGTAGCCCCTGCTGGAGTGGAAAGTGTGAAAAAGCCATGGGACTAAATACACCAAACTAGGAGCCCATTGAAAAGCTCAACCGATGTGTCCAAACATCAACTTTTCCCACTAACTAAAGCTATAGCCGGATTTGACCTTGACTGGCAATCAGTCCAGATGTCCAACAAACACTGGTGGGTCAATACAAGATAAACAGAAGGCACTACGCCAGAGTTGTGTTCATTAGGGCACGTAAAAAAAAAAAAACTTTGCAGAAGAGAACAAAAACAAGCAGAGAGTAATGAGCGATTTCAGTGGCCACCAAGTACGGAATCAGCAGCCAAGACAGACAGAGACTGCGTCCCAAATAACAACCTAGGCCCAAAGGGTTCTGGTCAAAAGTAGAGTAGTATATAAGGAATAGAGTGCCATTTTGGACATAACCTAGTCAGAAAGTGCTGGAACAAGCACACACACTATTTACCTGGCCACACTGTGACAAGGCAAACAAACGCTTGCTTTTCTTTCCTATTTCTGTCTGCTCTCTAGAGGTAGCCTAGCCTACATGTACATAACACTCCAGAGACCCTCAGGTAAAATCAGATATAAAATAGAACATATCCAACTATTAGAAATCCTTCTAGCCATCAATTTACACAGTATTCTGTTTAACGTACTCCTTTGCCCTAATTCCCTTTAAAACATAGTTAAGCACACTCCTGTTTCTTTGCCATATTGCATGAAAATAGAGAGTGCGTATGGTACACTCTTTCCCTTTCATTTTAACGTGTTTGTAGAGTGTGTTTGTATTCATTACAGTTGAATGGCTGAGTGAACGTTGCCTGTCTGGGGATTGACCGCCTTACCCTATTGTAGTTTCCAGACTTAATTCCCACTGGAATCTTGCTCTGTAAACAAACACACACAAAGAAAACCGATGGGACTGGTGAAGATCACTGTCAACAACGCAGAACGCAGGTCACAGAGGCTAAGCTATAACTAACAGAAAACACAGATTAGAATACAAAGACTCGGGAAACAGTATATTAACAATTGTAAACTAACCCACTAAGGGTTAGGGGCCCTTGCCCCGGTCTCTTCTTGCAGGCCTAGAACTAAAAGAATTAGAGTGATTAGCAATATACTAATAATAGCTCCACCTTGTTGTAGCCTACGTGGAATTTTCACCACATTGCCAATACTTATTTAACCATTATAGACCTACAGGAGGTGCTTGTGGGTAATGAATACTAGAAGTCGATTTGGGGACCAATGTAGATAATTGTGGGTCGGTTGAACTGACCTCTGGACAGGGCTCCACTTGGCAGTCCTTGATGGAGCAGTGGCCATCATCGGCCCAGAAGGGACAGGGCCTATTCAGGTTGACCTGTGGAGAAGAGAAGAGTTAGGATGGCATGGTATATGCTATGAAAGTGACTGCGTCACACAGAGATGTGATGTGTTGGAGACAGGCAAGACAGAACAGCTAGACTAAATTCACTGTTTTCCCAATTTAGACCTTTATGTATGAGCATAAGCGTCTCAAATAATGATGTTAACAAATGACTCAGATTCTCTTTCCGTTGACACGTTCCAGAGACGAGCTCCGTCGTAAACGCCACAGGGAATAGTCGCTGCTGGTGACCTTTTCCCCCAGTTGTGCTCGTCATTGGAGACGTCAACCTCATACGAAGGTGACAGTGTGAGGAGAATACTTCATAATTAGAAAAGGGTGGCACGCTATCTGCGGGTTCAAAAGTATCGCTCGGTCAATGGGATGGTGACTAGTGGAGCAGATTACTAACCAGCGGCAGACAGAAAATTATTCGGATTATCACACTAGGGGCCAGATGAGTATTCTGAAAATATTAATGGATGTTCCTATGAGTCCATTCTTCCTTTTCAGAGTTCCTGATGGGATGTTCACAGTGGGAAAAGGGCAATACACTCTGCCTTTAGAATGAGGTGGCTTGGTGTGTATGAACGCAACAGCTGGACTCACACAGCGATTGTTTTTTTTACTGTCTTTGTGAAAAGATTAAGTGACTCGATGTGCCTCAATGTTTCCTTATGGATGCTAGGTGTTGGGAAAGCATTCGAGCAGTTATACAAATGTACCAGCACTCTGTCCCCTGTTATCAGAGAGAATTATATATTTGCATCAGGTTCTACATATGGGCAACTCGTAACACTGTCTAGAGAAGCAAAAGGATGATTGGGAAAGAGGGATGACAAGGTTTGTCAGCACTGGACTTGACCTACTGCAATTTCCTTTAAGATTCAGTAACATCCACATGGTGATGTCATCCTCATGCATTATTTCTAATACCTAGGTTTCAGTATGAGGAGCATCTAATTTTCACACTTATTGTACCTGACAAGTATCACATACCATGATTGGAACGCACGGTCAATTAGTTTTTGCTGTAACAAGGGCCCAAGCATGTTTTTCCTGGTCAGGGTGTATTCATTAGAGCACACTGTTTTGCAATGGAAAATGTTTTGCAACAAAAACAAGCCTTTCTTATAGAAGGGTTGGCTTACAACGTCACAAAAATGATGCGTAAGCATCAATGAGGCAGAAGGCCGTGTGGGTTTATGATTTTGAACAGTCAGATAGCTAGCAACAATAACAAGATGCCATGTTGGGAATCGTAGGTGGCTCGTTTTAGCTCGGTGCGATGTTGTTTTGACTCTTGTCATGCCTATGCTAATATGGCTAAAATTAGCTAGCTAGCTAACCAACAACTAACAATTTATTTGAGACCATAAGTGCTAATTTATATATTTTTTCCAACATGTCAACAATCTAAGCCAACCCCGTCTGTTTTGCGCCACTGTTGCGCACGCAATGGTTTTGTTGCTAAACAACCAACCCTATGGGACAAGTTTAGGTTAGTCCCGTCATATTTCAGCCCGTTTGCATCCGTTTGGTTCCTAGTGAATACACCCCTGGACATTATAATGTAAACAAGAGTAGCACAATTCCAACAAGAACATTAGTCCCAAGCAGAGACATCCTCTGCAATACTAACACCATCATTAAGTTTCCTGATGACACAACAGGGTTAGTAGGCCTGATCACCGACAACGATGAGACAGCCTATAGGGAGGAGGTCAGAGACCTGGCCGTGTGGTCCCAGGACAACAACCTCTCCTTCAACATGATCAAGACAAAGGAGATGATTGTGGACTACAGGAAAAGGAGGACCGAGCACGCCCCCATTCTCATCGACGGGGCTGTAGTGGAGCAGGTTGAGAGCTTCAAGTTCCTTGGTGTCCACATCACAATCAAACTAACATGGTCCAAGCACACCAAGACAATCGTGAAGGGGGCACATGGCGGATGTGTTGTTATCTACCCTTACCACCTGGGGGTGGCCCGTCAGTAAGTTCAGGATCAAGATGCAGAGGGGGATGTTTAGTCACCTCTGCAAGTCTATTTAGTACTTACCCTGTAGTACCTGAAGTAGTCTCTCTCGGTCAGCTTCTGAATGCGGGGGTAGATCTTGAAGTTGTTGAAGACATCGATGCTCTCGATGTCACAGAAGCAGTCATCCAAGACGCCTGTCAACTGAGGGAAACAACACGGAGAACGCCTTAAGAATGAAGGTTGTACACCCATGTTAATTTTAGTCACAAAAATAGTGTGTCAAACAACGTTTTTTCAGTGGCAATTGACTACACCATAACTGACTAAATAGACCCAGGAAAAACAATAACTAAACAAAAAAGATAGTTCATTTCAGTTGACTAAAACGAGACAAGACTAAATTATCTCTGTAGATAAAATCAGACTACTAGGTGGGCTGGACAAGCGTTTTAGGAGAGATTGAGAGCTTTTCAGTGATAAGCACAATTAATACTAACAGTATTAGAAGCGCAGCACGGCTCTGTTCAGCAGTGCGAAGAACCCGCCACGCACAGCCTAGCCTACATCAGCTGGTGAGCTGCAGGGGAAAAAGCGATGAGTGTGGGCAGGTTAGGCAGACAGGTTCTGCTCAAGCGCCACTGCCAATTAAACACATGGCACAGGTGACTCTTGTTTCTCTGTAGCTAACCAGTCACCACCAGACTCCCTTTGCCTGGTTAAGAAACACATGCTGCTTTACGAAATTAAAAACAATAGCAGCATTAAGTTTAATAGTAAAACTAGTCTAGCTTGTTTCTAGCCATTACCGCTCAAAATAAATTATCCATAATAGCCGCGCTATTATGTTCAATCGTGCATTGGCGGACCGCATTTTACATTCATAAAGCACACCACGGGCTGTTTTAAAACTAGGCTACTTGCAGACCGGACTGTTAACCATTTGTTTAGGCTACACCTTGTTGGGGTGAAATTGCACAAAATAAAATAATGCAGTGCGTTATGGGATAACACTCCGCTCTGAAGCAGCGTTGACTTGTCAAAGTGGCTATCGGAGGGCCTAATTAGGCCATAATATTCCCCCCTTCAGCTTTGGGACACTTTGGTGAAAATTGAGGGCCGTGGGGCGAGGGGAAGTGGGTGATATGGGATTCAGCCAAAGGAGGAGGGGGGGGGGGGGTGGCGGCAGAGATAGAAGGACAGAACAAGGGCAAAAGCTGGCCTGCAAATGTTAACTTCCTCTTACACACATTTAGCCTACCGGTACTTTAAAACTGCCCCATACTCTCAAACACCACAAAACACTTAAGCAGCATGACGACATTTGTCCCATTTGTTGGCCAAAATTTGGTTACCAAAACATGTACCATTCTCCCTCCACCTTTTCATACATTTGATACCTGCAGACAACCGGCTTAACTCCCCATGCATAATGAAATAGACCAACTGTGTTGGTCTGGTCCAGAAGACACCGAAGTCTTCCCACTCTCTCTCATATCATAAAGTATTCAGGTCTAGAGCCAATCAATGCAAATGGTGTTACAGAAAATATTTGTTAAAAACTCATTTCAGGAGTACATTCTAACTACAGTCGTATGAAAGGTATGTGGGTCACTGTCACCAAAGCAGAGACATACACTATTTTATAAGAACAAGTTGCGCAAGACTGCATGTTGCAAGAATTCTATGAAATTAAGTTATCTTAGCACTGTGTAGACTATTCAGTCACTTTCACGTCAGTGGTTCTGTGTCATGATGAGGAGAAAACCGAGTAGCATATCTGACCAGCTGTTACTGACAACTAGTTTCACAAGCTGGCTACTATACAAAGAGCAGAAAGACGTTTCTCTTTCAATTTATTCTATGTCATTGTGACAATAAGTCAGAAATGTAACTAACAGTTGTACATTGACACAAGCATCATCATATAGCCCACAGCTGGAAACATAACCATATATCTGACCTCTGAGTGTAGCTGTCCAGAGAATGTGATGGGAAGTAGTGAAGCCATCCATAAGTAACAAAGTACTCTGAGCATGCTGGTGAATTCAAAACCATTGAGTGGTTTCCCTGGTTGTTGTTAATTAAAAATATAGTTTAATTTGCCTATTTCTCTGAGGAGCTGCTATCTTTAACAATAGTTTTAAATTACAAAAATAAGACCAGCCTTAGGGACTGCTGTATCCTACTTCAACAGACAGGTGAGAGTTTGCCAGAGTTGATGGGAAGACTCTGACCTAACCTGGGGATGAGCTGTCATTTCAGACCACTTATTTTCCTCGTGCATAATTCGCCTGCCCAGGCCTAGCCTCCAAACAAGATGTGTCTGCAGCTATCAAACTTAGTCCCGCCTCTATACCTGACGTTTGTAGTCTTTACTTCGATTCAAGGACATTTAAAACAACTATTACTCACGGAAGAGAAGACTACATGTCCCACAAACTCATTGGGAAGGAAACTTTAGTATGGCCAATCAGACGACACCACGTCTCGGTCTTCTCATATTACTCATGTGAGTGCAATTTGTTAGAAATAATAAAAGGCACGTTCCATAGTATAAAACAAATGGATTGCAGTATGTGGGTCAAATCAGTCGTCGATCACATACACACATACACTCATTTTAGTAGCTGACTAATTTCTAACGTCGGCATGAATGACAAACATCAAGAAAACATTACACCGCAATATAACATTGCACGAGATAGGCATACAAAACACAAGTGATACTGGAAGTGGCAGATTTGGTGAATTAAAATCAGATATTCGCATGATAAGGGAAAGTTCGACTATGACAGGGGTAACGTTATTGAGTTGAGATGCGCACAAGCACGAGATATTGGTTGTCAAATTACACTGTACAGCAATTACAAAAACAAATAGTTGGCTAAGAGTATCTTTATCCACCCATTGTAGTGTTTCGATGTGCAAGGCGAAATCAACCATATGGTTCGATGTTATGTCCGGTTGTCCATAAAGTTGGAAAAGTCAGTGTTAAGGCGCCAGCAAGCTTCACTGTATGATGACGTCAAATTAACGTGACAGTAGAAAACGCTAGAAGAATGTTCCTCCAACGCAGTCATTTAACCTTTCCAAACGGACATTGATATTGCAAGTTGGATGAACTTACGTGACAAAAACAGCTCTGGTCTTGACTGTCAGGAGCATCTTCTTTGGAAGAATATTGGTTGTTGTACGTTTTGACTCTGTTGTGAAACCAACCCAGAACAAAGACAAAGTCCCCAAATAACAACCACAACAAAACCAGAAGTCCTGCGGATTGTGTCGTGTTTCTTATCATCACTGATGCAAATGCAACGCGCCACGAAAGACAAAAACAAAGGACAGTTTTGAAATGTAACTGGATAGTTGACAGGCTAGCTAATGATGATGTGCTACTAGCTAACGTCGTTTGTTGTTGCTAGTGCGCACTACCTATCAGCGGAGAAAATCTTCTTCGCTTGTCGTAATGATAAATGAAAGTCTCCAACCAAAGCTGACGGCTGTACGACTATATCTTCAGAAGTAACTTGTGATAATGTCTAGTATCACCAGTAGTCGTTGTAAATAATGTTTACAAATCCAAAAATCCCAAGTTTTGCCATCTAAAAAAAACAGTTGTCTACCCGAGACGATTGGAAAAAAAATCAGCTACGGAAAGCAAAGGGGGACGTACGGTAAAAATAAAATGTTACTGCGTGTTTTACATCCTGTGCATATACATGTGAAACGCATTCAGATGACTAGTTATAATAGCCTAATGAAAAATATACTGTAATTTGTGGCAGTGTCATTTTTGCAGCACTAGCTGATGTATTTTTTTCATATCTAGTCTCCATTTAGATTTTCCTTAGGCCCTAAGCTTTAAAACATTGTCAATGATGATTTGCACTGAGTTGGAAGAGGCTGGCCAAAGAGACAATATTGAGATCTCTGCATCAGACCCTCTTGGGGAAAGGCTAATTGCCTGCATGGCTGTTTGGTGAAAGGAGGAAGATGCTGATCCCTCCTCAGAGAATGGAGACTCTTCCTGGTCCTTTGCCAATTTTCCGAGGTGTGAGTAGGAGGTCCTCACTCTGAAGGAGGAATGAGTTCCTGTAGAACAGAAGCCAGTCCAGGTCAGCCTCCCCCTGTTCAACCAGCTCGTCACAGAGGACACTCTGCATGAAGTGGCTGAAGTGGAGGACCATGATGATGCCGATGACAAGGAAACTGAGGCTTTCTCTACTGCAAAGCCAAAGTTCTCTGCCTGGAAGAGGTTCCGCAACTACCTGAGGAAGAAGACAAGATCTTCCTCAGAGCAGACCCCCAGGATGGAGAACCTGGACCAGGACAGGCTGCTGGATGCCCTACTGGCAGTTGTTTGAACTGTTCTGCAAGAGAAAATAAAATGGCATTCTATTTTGCCTTGCACATAATATTTTTTAAAAAGTGCCCTTTCACACCTGGACAAAAGGAACATCTATGTGGGAATGCTATTCTTTGACTACAGCTCAGCGTTCAACACTATAGTGCCCTCAAAGGTCATCACTAAGCTAAGGACCCTGGGACTAAACACCTCCCTCTGCAACTGGATCCTGGACTTCCTGACGGTCTGCCCCCAGGTGGTAAGGGTAGGTAACAACACATCTGCCACACTGATTCTCAACACAGGGGCCCCTCAGGGGTGCGTGCTCAGTACCGTCCTGTACTCCCTGTTCAAACATGAATGCATGGCCAAGCACGACTCCAACACCATCATTAAGTTTGCCGATGACACAACAGTGATGCCTGATCCCTCACAATGATGAGAGAGCCTATAGGGAGGAGGTCAGAGACCTGGCATTGTGGTGACAGGATAACAACCTCTCCCTCAACGTGATCAAGGCAAAGAAGATGATTGTGGACTACAGAAAAAGGAGTACCAAGCACACACCTTTTCTCATCGACGGGGCTGTAGGGGAGCAGGTTGAGAGCTTCAAATTCCTTGGTGTCCACATCACCAACAAACTAACATGGTCCAAACACACCAAGACTGAAAATGCCTATTCCCTCTCAGGAGACTGAAAAGATTTGGCATGGGTCCTCAGATCCTCCAAAAATTATAAGCTGCACCATCAAGAGCATCCTCCTGGTTGCATCACTGCCTGGTATGGCAACTGCTCAGCGTCTGACCGCAAGACACTACAGAGGGTAGTGCGTATGGCCCAGTACATCACTGGGGCCAAGCTTCCTGCCATCCAGGACCTCTATACCAGGTGGTGCCAGAGGAAGGACCTAAAATTGTCAAAGACTCAAGCCACCCTAGTCATAGACTGTTCTCTCTGCTACCGCACCACAAGAAGTTCCGGAGCGCCAAGTCTAGGTCAAAAAAGGTTTCTTAACAGCTACTACCTCCACGCCATAAGACTCTTGAACAGTTAATCAAATGGCTACCCGGATCATTTGCATTGTCCCCACCACACACCCCATTTTTACGCTGCTGCCACTCTCTGTTTATTATCCATGCATAGTCACTTTACCTCTACCTACCGTTGAAATCGGAAGTTTACATACACTTAGGTTGGAGTCATTAAAACTTGTTTTTCAACCACTCCACAAATGTCTTGTTAACAAACTATAGATTTGGCAATTCAGTTGTGTCATGCACAAAGTAGATGTCCTAAGTAGTTTTTCCAAAAATGGTTTACAGACAGATTATTTCACTTATAATTCACTGTATCACAATTCCAGTGGGTCAGAGGTTTACATACACTAAGTTCACTGTGCCTTTAATAAACAGCTTGGAAAATCCAAGAAAATGTCATGGCTTTAGAAGCTTCTGATAGGCTACTTGACATAATTTGAGTCAATTGGAGGTGTACCTGTGGATGTATTTCAAAGCCTATCTTCAAACTCAGTGCCTCTTTGCTTGACATCATGGGAAAATCAAAAGAAATCAGCCAAGACCTCAGAAACAAAATTGTGGACCTCCACAAGCCTGGTTCACCCTTGGGAGCAATTTACAGACGCCTGAAGGTACCACATTCATCTGTACAAACAATAGTATGCAAGTATAAACACCATGGGACCACGCAGCCATCATACTACTCATGAAGGAGACGCATTCTGTCTCCTAGGGATGAACATACTTTGATGCGAAAAGTGCAAATCAATCCCAGAACAACAGCAAAGGACCTTGTGAAGATGCTGGAGGAAACAGGTACAAAAGTATCTATATCCACAGTAAAACTAGTCCTATATCGACATAACCTGAAAGGCCGCTCAGCAAGGAAGAAACCACTGCTCCAAAACCACCATGAAAAAGCCAGACTACGGTTTGCAACTGAACATGGGGACAAAGATCATACTATTTGGAGAAATGTCCTCTGGTCTGATGAAACAAAAATAGAACTGTTTGGCCATAATGACCATTATTATGTTTGGAGGAAAAAGGGGGAGGCTTGCAAACCGAAGAACACCATCCCAAACGTGAAGCACGGGGGTGGCAGCATCATGTTGTGGGGGTGCTTTTCTGCAGGAGTGACTGGTGCACTTCACAAAATAGATGGCATCATGAAATAGGAAAATTGTGGATATATTGAAGCAACATCTCAAGACATCCATCAGGAAGTTAAAGCTTGGTTGCAAATAGGTCTTCCAAATAGACAATGACCCCAAGCATACTTCCAAAGTTGTGGCAAAATGGTTTAAGGACAACAATGTCAAGGTATTGGAGTGGCCATCACAAAGCCCTGACCTCAATCCAATAGAACATTTGTGGGCAGAACTGAAAAAGCGTGTGCGAGCAAGGAGGCCTACAAAACTAACTCAGTTACACCAGCTCTGTCAGGAGGAATGGGCCAAAATTCATTCAACTTATTGTGGGAAGCTTGTGGAAGGCTACCCAAAACGTTTGACCCAAGTTAAACAATTTCAAGGCAACGCTACCAAATACTAATTGAGTGTATGGAAACTTCTGACCCACTGGGAATGTGATGAAAGAAATAATAGCTGAAATAAATCTTCTCTACTATTATTCTGACATTTCACATTCTTAAAATAAAGTGGTGATCCTAACTGACCTAAGACAGGGAATTTTTTCTAGGATTAAATGTCAGGAATTGTGAAAAACTGAGTTTAAATGTATTTGTCTAAGGTGTATGTAAACTTCCGACTTCAACTGTACATGTACATATTACCTCAATTACCTCGACTAACCGGTGACCCTGCAAATCAACGCTGTACCGGAACCCCCTACTACTGTCATTTTATTGTTGCTCCTTAATTACTTGTTATATTTAAAATTGTATTTTTTTCTTAAAACTGCATTGTTGGTTAAGGGCTTGTAAGTAAACATTGCACTGTAAGGTCTACACATGGTGTATTCGGCGCATGTGACATAACATTTGCTTTGATTTGATTCACACAGACTCCTCTGAACAGTTGATGTTGAGATGTGTCTGTTACTTGAACTCTGTGAAGCATTTTTTGGGGCTGCAATTTCTGAGGCTGGTAACTAATGAACTTATCCTCTGCAGCGCAGGTAACTCTGGGCCTTCCTTTCCTGTGGTGGTCCTCATGAGAGCCAGTTTCATCATAACGCTAGATGGTTTTTATGACTGCACTTGAAGAAACTTTCAAAGTTGTTGAAATTTTCCTGATTGACTGACCTTCATGTCTTAAAGTAATGATGGACTCTCTCTTTGCTTATTTGAGCTGTTGTTGCCATAATATGAACTTGGTATTTTACCAAATAGGGCTGTCTTCTCAATACCACCCATTCCTTGTCACAACACAACTGATTGGCTCAAATGCATTAAGGAAAGAAATTCCACAAATGTACTTTTAACAAGGCACACCTGTTATTAATTGAAATGCATTCCAGGTGACTACTTCATGAAGCTGGTTGAGAGAATGCCAAGAGTGTGCAACGCTGTCATCAAGGCAAAGGGTGGCAACTTTGAAGAATCTCAAATATAAAATATATTTTGATTTTACTAACACTTTTTTGGTTACTACATGATTCCATGTGTTATTTCATAGTTTTCATGTCTTCACTATTATTCTACAATGTAGAAAATAGTAAAAATAAATAAAATCCCTTGAATGAGAAGGTGTGTCCATACTTTTGACTGGTACTGTAAGTATTCAGACCAATTACTCAGTACATTGTTGAAGCAGCGATTACAGCCGCTAAAAGCTTGGTACACCTGTGTTTGGTGGAGTTTCTCCCAGTCTTCTCTGCAGACCCTCTCAAGCTCTGTCAGGTTGGATAGGGAGCATCGCTGCACAGGTATTTTCAGGTCTCTCCAGAGATGTTCGATCGGGTTCAAATCGGGGCTCTTTCTGGGCCACTCAAGGAAATTCGAAGACTTGTCCCGAAGTCACTCCTGCATTGTCCTCGCTGTGTGCTTAGGGTTGTTGTCCTGTTGGAAGGTGAACCATCGCCCCAGTTTGAGATCCTAAGCTGCTCCGGATCAGGTTTTTATCAAGGATCTCTCTGTACTCTTTGCTCTGTTCATCGTTTTCTCGATCTTGACTAGTCTCCAATCCCTGCTGCTGAAAAACATCCCCACAGCATGATGCTGCCACAACCATGCTTCACCATAGGGAAGCAAACTGCAAGCGGGCTGTCATGTGCCTTTTACTGAGGAGTGGCTTCCATCTGGCCACTCTACCATAAAGACCTGATTGGTGGATTGCTGCTGAGATGGTTGTCCTTCTGGAAGGTTCTCCCATCTCCACAGAGGAACTCTGGGGCTCTGTCAGAGTGACCATCGGGTTCTTGGTCACCTCCCTGACCAAGACCCTTCTCCCTCCGATTGCTCAGGTTGGCCGGGCGGCCAGCTCCAGGGAGAGTCTTGGGGGTTCCAAACTTCTTCCATTTAAGAATGATGGAGGCCACTGTGTTCTTAGAGACCTTCAATGCTGCAGAATTTATTTGGTACCCTTACGTTTTTGCTCTGATATGCACTGTCAACTGGGGGACCTTATATAGACAGGTATATCCAATCAAGTGAATTTACCACAGGTGGACTCCAATCAAGTTGTAGAAACATCTCAAGGATGATCAATTGAAACAGGATGCACCTGAGCTCAATTTCAAGTAATACCAAAGGATCTGAATACGTATGTAAATAATGTATTTCTGTTTTTTATTTTGAATAAATTTGCCAACATTTCTAAAAACCTTTTTCCGCTTTGTCGTTATGGGTTAATGTGTGTAGATTGCTGAGGACATTTTTTGACTTAATCAAATTTAGAACAAGGCTGTAACGTAACAAAATGTGGACAAAGTCAAGGGGTCTGAATACTTTCCGAATGTGCTGTATACATCCCCAGGAAGAAAAGGACAGTTTAAAAAAAACAATCATCTGACAAGCAACCAGTTAGATGTGGTAATTTTCACATTGTCATATACATTCTTAGAATGTTTGGGAATTACGTATATTAAGGCATATGTGAAAATTCTATAGCAATATAGAGTGGGAAAGCAGCCGTACATTTGGACAATTAATAGACCACGCCAGTAAATAAAACCGGGGGAAAAAAAACATCTATCTTGTCCAGGACTGGAATCTACACAGACGGTGCGCTATAGCCAATCAGATCTACAGTAGACCTTTATACAAACAAGCCATTTGCCACACGGGCCTGCCATCATTCACTTTGAACTGGACTATGTGTTTTTACAGGCAGTTGCAGTAGCACAACTTTAGATCATTAGAATGCATTTGCCAAAAAGCCACAAATTACACATGAATGGATTTCTGCAAAAATGTAAACACCACGGGAGTCCACTTACATTTGGGAACTTTACAGTCCTATTGATCAAACAACCATGACAAGGTAGGCTCTTGTCTCCCTCAATTATGCACATCAACAACAAGGTCAACATCTAATGCAAGCCAGAACAAGATGAGCTAAAATCTAACGAAGGAACACTAGATAAACTCTCTGAAACTTAAAAAAAAATCTAGTTGGCCGTCAAAATTGCACTGATAAACGATGGAGAATTGTAGCCTCCTCATTTTTTTGCCTATGTTTACTGACACGGTCATATTCAGCAGGTGTTGCGCGTTTGTAAATTCATCAGTTGTTCAGTGCTATGTCAGAGTATATAGTCAGTGTGAATTTATGAATGCAAGAAATATGCTAATTGCATCACAGTACAATAGTTCTTGCTAGCTAACCAAATAACACCTGCATCTCTCGCTGTGTATGGCCACCGAAATATGATATGAGGGGAAAAAGTCACACTCAACCACTCCTCCAATGGCATGAGAGGACATCCTCCTAGCAGCTAGCTAGCTAGCAACTCTAGCTAACGTTAGGCTCTGTGTTTTTAGCTTGCTACATAAATAGATACTCTAACCTATTAGCCACATTGACTGACTTGTGATCATTGCCCTTGCTAGTTTTATTGTATTGACCTATCCAGCCTCAGTTACATTCATTCGTTTTTTGTCCAGAATATTGAATCATTGAAACTGAAACAGTACATCCCGAATGGAGGCAGCAAACAATGTACCAGGCCAGCTGTGATTTACAACCTGATAGCAATATTTTTTGAACTACCAAGAAATGTATTGGTGAATTATATTAATCATGCATTGAACGGCATCCATCTATTCAGCCAACAATGCCTTAGTGTAAGTCATGGAACGTTGAGTCAAATAGAACCTATTTGTAAAACCTCTTATAAAGTTGGTTTTGTAGCTTAATAAACTGGAAATTGTATATTTTTGACTGATATTATGATTGTCTGTTTGTTTCTGCAAAGTAGTTCAAATGCTATATGTTCCACTTAAAACTTTAGGTCAGGTTACTGTGAGCTAAATGTGAAATGTTTTTTTGCAATGGGAAGTAATAGTTGTACATTTTGATTGTGAAATGATTAATGGCTGTGTTTTTGTAAACTTATGATTGGAACCTACTGGCTTATTATGTCAGAGTTTATGGACTGCTTATCCTTTAACATCATGCTGTGTGTGACTGCTGTCTTTCCATCGGCCCTATGCGGTGGTGTAGTGGTGCCTAGAGAAGTGGGTATACTCAAATGTTGCCAAAACGTTCCCAAACGGCCCGCCCATGTGTGAAAAATACTATGTTTTCCTGTTGTTGTTTTTTGTTTTCCAAAACATTTTTAAGATATTCACTCTCAAAATCACACATTAGTTTTTATAGAACGTGATGGTCTAAATCTACAACAATGCTTAAACCACATCAATGTGATTTGATGGGCCTGTCAGGGCCTGGCTTCCCAGTGATTGGGCCTCTGTCCACAAAGGCCTATCAATGTCTACGCCCCTGATGCAAACAGTGGATGATGACAATTGCGCATCACAAATAGCCGACTAACCAACACTGAGGACTAAACTTCTTCAATACCTTGTTTGCATACCCATTGTTCCTTAGTTAGCATTTACTGGTAGAGATCATAAATTGAAACGTCTTTCTTACCCTACCGATGTTAAAACCAGTTGAGAGCTGCACACTCTTGCTGCCTGCAGATTATATCCCATTGAAACTAGGCTGTGTGCGTCGAGTTTATTTTTATTGGGACAGTGCACATTAATCAAGGTTTCAGTAAAAGTGCCTGGTCAGGTTATTAAAAAAAATTACAATAATAATACAGACAATCAATCAGCAGTGAACACACGCAGAGCAACATAGGACAAGCAAGACGTAGTATGCAGACAAAGCAACATAGCACATAAAAGCAACACGACAAAATCCATAAAAGCAACATAGTGTTCCCACACCTCACAAACTACAGACAACATTGAAATCGGCAATACACAACTATGGATTATGTTCACAAATCTGATTGGCCTTTAGCGGTGTATTCATGTTTCTTGTGAAAGTGTGATAGGTAGTGCAGTTGTGTGTGTCTGATGGCAATGACTTCCAAACACGGGCAGCTCTCACAGAGAAAGCAGATTGACTAAAGGTGCTTTTCCTTAATTAAGGGAACTATACAGTCACCTCTCATGGCAGACCTTGTGGATCAGCTGCCATATGTTTGGGTTTTCTGTGTAGCGGGGGAGCCAGGCCATTTAGGATCTTGAATACAAGACATGGGTCGGTGTATTGCACAAGATTTTCCAACTCAGGAGCTCAGGAGGTGCGGCGCGAATGTGAATGTAGTTCACGTACTTTGCGATTGTGTAGCCTATTTTGTGCATAATTTCTCTATTGTACTACATCATTGATAAATTGTACACCTCCACTACACTACTTTGATACGCATCAATAGGGACTAAGAAATTAATATGAGCAATGACCACTGACAAAAAAATCGTATACATACGTTGCGTATAACCTCCACTACACCACTGGCCCTATGTTTTACAAAAAGTGCACTTTCCTACATGATTGCGCTGGTATTATGGTTGCTGTCCTTCCAGAATCTCGAACCTGTCACACAATGAAGGCCTATAGGTTCGTCTCTGCGCAATCATGCCTATAATATATATACAGGCTCTTAATAACATAATCATGTTTCAAGAAAGGAGTGTATAGATTATGACTGGCGAAGGGATTTTATGCGCTGACTGAATGGAAACCGGTAATTATTCGTTGTTTTACTCCGCTTGTCTCGGCAAGAAATTATGAGTTCTCACTGTCGGAGACCGAGTCAAGACCGAGTACAAATGTCAATGACACCGAGACGGTCAATACGTGGTCTCGAGACAGAGTACTAACGTGACAACACTGGGCAGAGGCAGCAGAAACACTCACACATAATGTGTTACATTTATTTTGAAATAACTTAAATACCTACAAAAAATATATCTCAGTTGACAATCTGCTTTAATATTTTTCTTCTTTATCAATGTCACAAAAATGAACAAAAGCGTTTTGAAATGATTCCTGTTCAGCATTCTACAAAAAAACAGGAGTACAGCCCTCCTTAACTCCTAGTGGTATGAACTTGTATGACACCTAAACAATAGTGCCTGGCAGATGTGTATTGTGTACACTCGAGTTGTGTAGCAAGCTATTTGGATGTGGAAACGTTTCATACAATCGTCGGGCGCCCACTTTACGATTGGTGATAGCTACTAGACGTCAAATGCGGCAGGTAAGAGGATAGCTACATTTCTTAGTTTTGCCAAATTAAAAAAAACAAGCGTTCATTATTAGCCACTTCCTGTATCACATCTGGCCAGTCTTGGCCGCAGTCTAGCAGTTAGCAAACTGGCTAAAGGTAGATTTCTAACGTTAGCTAATACGTCTCAAATTAAGCGAGGATTTAAACAACGCTCTAGAATCTTGCTAGCTAACGTTAGATGTTTATCGTGTGTATTTATGCATGTATTGTTTGACTGCATTGCGAACTATTTTACGCTAGCTAACATTAGCCAGCTACAGTAGTTAGCTAACGTTAGAACTTTGTTTTTGTTGCTAGCATTTCTTTTGTCCTTTCCAGTGTCAGCCACGATCGTCAAATAAAGGCAATTTAAAATATTGCCCCAACAATCGCAGCCTCGCGCCTGCTATGAGATCACCCTAACAAAAATAGTGGGGTAAAGATGGCTGCAGAGCTCTTTCCCACCAAGAAGCTGGCCCCAGTATCCTCAACCAAAACAACTGTGCAGCAATACCAGCAGCAGAACCTGAATAACAACACCATTCACAGCTGCAACTGGCAAGGGCTCTATCCTACCATCCGAGAGAGGTAGGTGACCCCAGTAAGCAGTAGTTAAACTGGGATTCTACTGCATTTTGAGGGGGGGGGGGCGATGTGTACATTTTAATAGATTTAAAATTAACAAAGAAAACACATTTCTTGGGTCTACCAGCTCTTACATGCAGATACTGAAGTCAGAATGTGATGCCATTAATCATATGACTCGTGCTTTCACAGGAATTCAGTCATGTTCAACAATGAGTTGATGGCAGATGTTCACTTTGTTGTTGGCCCCCCAGGAGGGACTCAGCGAGTACCTGGGCACAAGGTAATCAATCCCCTTTAAACCTGTCCAACATATGTGAGTACTTCACTGCACAAGACAAAACACAACATGTACAGACAGATGAGTCTACTAAATGACCAAAATGTTAAATAAAATGCAATTAGATGTCTCCACACCAGTCTCTTTATGCCAAATCCTTTTGCAAATATCTACATTTATATATGTGTAAATGTATATTCTCTCCACCTTCTATCCCTCATACATCCACCCACCATAACTTGCTCCCTCTTTGCTTCCCTTCCTTTTATCATGTGACTCCCTATCTTCCATGTTGTCCCTCAGTATGTGCTGGCTGTGGGGAGTAATGTGTTCCACGCCATGTTTTACGGTGAACTGGCAGAGGACAAGGAAGAGATCCGTATCCCTGATGTGGAGCCTCCCTCGTTCCTAGCCATGCTGAAGTACGTGGCCGGTTCCTCCTGACATCTCATTAGATGCAGTCCCAGTGTTCATTGTACATTTCAGAATGAGGGCGACCTTAGTTCATTTGAAATGTAGGCTGATTAGTGGTATTTGCAAGTAAGCTATAAAGGAAAAATGCCTCTGACTGAATGATGGGACCAAGTTTTTTTCCAGATGAAAAGTGTTACTTGTCCGTATTCAGGTTAGAATGTGTTCCTTTGAATATTCAGCTGACAATGCAATGGCATGTGAAAATATAAAGTTAGCCTTCCCATGAATGAGAAGTTGAAGTGAACTTGTCGAGCTCTAATCAGACTCTCCCCACTCTGGTCTGGCAGGTACATCTACTGTGACGAGATCGACCTGTGTGCTGACACTGTCCTGGCTACGCTCTATGCCGCCAAGAAGTACATCGTGCCCCACCTGGCTCGGGCATGCGTCAACTTCCTGGAGACGAGTCTGAGCGCCAAGAATGCGTGCGTTCTGCTCTCCCAGAGCTGCCTGTTTGAGGAGCCCGACCTGACGCTGCGCTGCTGGGAGGTGATCGACGCCCAAGCCGAGCTGGCGCTGCGCTCCGAGGGCTTCACAGACATCGACTCGGTGACCCTGGAGAGTATCCTGCGCCGCGAGACGCTCAATGCCAAGGAGATGGTGGTGTTCGAGGCGGCATTGAGCTGGGCTGAGGCCGAATGCCAGCGCCAGGACCTGACGCCCACCATTGAGAACAAACGGCTGGCGCTGGGTAAGGCCATCTACCTGATCCGCATTCCCACCATGACGCTGGATGACTTCGCCAACAGTGCGGCACAGTCGGGCGTGCTGACGCTCAACGAGACCAACGACATCTTCCTGTGGTACACGGCTGCCAAGAAGCCTGAGCTGCTGTTTGCCAGCAAGCTGCGCAAGGGCCTGGCGCCGCAGCGCTGCCACCGTTTCCAGTCGTGTGCCTACCGGAGTAACCAGTGGCGCTACCGGGGCCGCTGCGACAGCATCCAGTTCGCCGTGGACAAGCGAGTGTTCATTGCCGGCTTTGGCCTGTATGGCTCCAGCTGTGGCTCAGCAGAGTACAACGCCAAGATTGAACTCAAGAGGCAGGGCGTGCCGCTGGGCCAAAGCCTCATCAAGTACTTTTCAGATGGCTCCAGCAGCACATTACCAGTGTGGTTTGAATACCCTGTGCAGATCGAGCCCGACACATTCTACACGGCCAGCGTCGTGCTGGACGGCAACGAGCTCAGCTACTTTGGCCAGGAGGGGATGACTGAGGTGCAGTGTGGCAAGGTCACCTTCCAGTTCCAGTGCTCCTCGGACAGCACCAATGGGACAGGTGTGCAGGGGGGGCAAATACCTGAGCTCATCTTTTACGCTTGAGGTGTCGAATGTGAGGGAAACGTAACCCTCCATCTTTACTGCCACAGTAAATGCACCCCTCCGGCTGTTCAGAAAGTATCAGCTCTTAACTATGGCTTTAAAAGTATACCTGGTTAGGAAAAAACAAACATATCCAATTTATTGTGGTGGTTATTTAGTTCACTATACAAAGTTCACTATACAATTGCCTTATGAGTATGTCGAACATAGTGTGACTGGGTTGCAGTGACCAAATATTTTCTTATAAAGGATAGGTCATAACACATTTAACACTTTTCACACATTTTTGTTCTACTGTTTATGAAGCACAGTTCTCATTTAACAAGATTATTAGTGTGTTGCAGGTATCTTTAAAAAAAACTTTTTTTTTATTTTTTACTTCAAACATTCCTATTTTCTTTTAAAGAAAACACTACAACTTGAAAACAAAATATTTCAACCTGTGCAAGAAACTCGACATTGATATAGAGGATACTTAATGTATATCAAATATTTTTGTACTTTGTAACTTGATAAAGTTTAAAAATTTGATGGTGCAATTTCTAAGATTTTGTATTGTTAATATTGTTACCTCAATCCAAGTATCCCCTTGGGTTTTCTGTGAGATTAATACAACTGAGAACAGACAAAAATGCAATGTAAACCTGTGCTGAGGTTTAAGATACATGAGTATGTTGCCATCTCAGTATATAGCTAACTTTTTTTTTGCACTACTATTGGTCCTCTTTTCAAACGGGACAGCCTTTTTGTATCTCGCTTACATTAATTTAGGGCTTTTGTTTTTTAAATGAATGAATCAGTATGAATTGTTGAAGAATGAGATTCCAATGAGAATGTTGCCATGCTGTGAGGTTGACAGTATCAATGGACCAATGAATGTGTACTGTTGTTGCATATAGAAAATACAATTAACCAGTTCTCTAAAATTGTGTGAAGTGTCTTTTTATATAAAATAAGTATTTTAAAGGGCTGACTGGGGCTATAGAGCAGGTTTGTATAATGTAAATCAAGAGTAAAAAAAATACTATTCAGAGAAGTATCAAACCACCATTTACTGTTGGCAGTCCCTCAGAACATGGTTTATGCAAGTGTCTCAATGTTAATTACGGTAGCATATTTTCACATTCAAATACACAAACTATTCTATCTTCAACTTCGTGTTCCTGATTAGGCCTCTTTTGTAGAGTGATAGTTCACAATAAAAGTGGGCAAGGCTTTTGTCTCAGGCCTCACACACACCAACAGTATCTTCATCACAAAGAGATAGTGTAGCGTAAGGCCGCTGCACATAGCTGCTGGTTAAGAGCAGTCCATAGCTTTTCACCCAGAAACATAGTCCTCAATAGTCCAGTTAAAAAGACCTACATGGTCTTCTGTTTCTTTCGTGCTTGAAACTGCTCCGTTTTGTTCTTAATAGACTTGATGAGCATGGACAGTCCTGGGTCCATTTTCTTGGTGGGTTCAGCCACCGCCTGGCCACTGGCATCTGTTTCCTGTTTCTTTGCTCCCACTTCCTGTGCGGGCGGGGCCTGTGAGCTCTTGAGTGCCTCGTCCTGGTCGCGCTGGCGCTCCTCCCTGCGGCGCTGCTTCTCGACCTGGATGCTCTGGGTGGCCTTGGTCTTCTTGTAGCCCGGGTCGGACGGGTCCAGGTTGTAGAGGTGGGAGGTGAACATGGCCTGGAAACGAGGGTCCTTCACATCCACCTGTCAGAGAGAAGAGATTGGGGGGTGGGGGGTGAGATTTCATTGAAGTCTATAAAAAATCCTCGACAGTAAAACAAATTGTGCATCTTAAGGCAACAGAAAAATGGTCCTTAATTAATGTTAATGAACTGTGTAACCAATTCCACCTTATTCCAGGAAATGTAACCTACACTCCCCTATCAATAAGTGTATTCATGAAGCCTCTGATTTGAGACTTTACAAAATCATTAATTGATTAATTGATGTCAATGGGAAACGATGGTAAAAACAAACAACACTTCAAAATACTGCCTGTTGAGTACAAGCTATTTCTTTGCCATGAAAAGAAACCAAAAGGCTGCTCCGACCTGGAAGTCGTCCTCCTCCAGGCTGGTGTTGTCCTTCTTCAGAAGCTTCTTCCTCTTCTTTTTGCTCAGGTTCTGCTCCTCTACGATCTTGTCGTAGTTGAAGTGTTTGTGCTTGTCATCGTCGTCCATGAGCAGGGCCATCTCAGCCTGTGGGTTTACGGAGAAATAAAATAGGTTACTTTTGTTTAGCTTACTCACGAACCGTGTCAAGACATCTGCTCACAAAACGTAATGTGCAACGTCCTGAATACCAGTAACAGTATTAAGTCCATTGCATTAGTGTATACGAGTGCTTTCAGCTCCACGTCACTGACACCTACCTTTTGTTTCTCCAACTCCTCCTCCTCTTCAGGTGTCCTCTCCTCCACCTTTTTGTTTTTCTTGCTCTTTGCTTTCTTTTTCAGATCTGGGAGATTAGGAAAAAAACAAGTCATGGCCAAATCATGCATAAAAGCATATTGTGATTCGTTTTACCAGTGCACTCAAGTAAATGAGGCAACTGATTGAGTATGATTCACGACGTGACTCACCCATAGAACCAAGCTCTTCAGCAAAGAACGGGTCATCAAAGTCGACGTCTGCAGGAAGCTCATCGCCACTAAGGTCCGAATCATCAGATTCCTGAAGGAAAGGAAAAAAGTTGTGTCACCCTCCAATACAATGTGTGTGAGACATTTAACAACCTTCTTTAATCTAGTGATCTCACCTGCTTTCCTTTGGTCTTTTTCTGCTTTTTCTTGTCCTTCTTCTTCTCAATGAACTCTTCCCAGGGTGTCAGCTTGTCCTTTCCTTCTAGCTTCTCCTTCACCAACTGTTCAGTTGTCTCCTTCAGTCCTGAGGTGAGGAAGATGGGAGTGTAATTGAGGCTGCTTAGTGGTTGTTTGTGCCAACTAAATGCAATTTGTATTGATTGACGAGTCAAAGTCACAGTCTGACAACAAAAAGTTGCACTGTCTGACATATGGGGAAAGGTCGCACTGACATAATGAAAAGTTGCACTGTCTGACATATGGGGAAAGGTCGCACTGACATAATGAAAAGTTGCACTGTCTGACATATGGGGAAAGGTCGCACTGACATAATGAAAAGTTGCACTACAGACAATGAAAAAGTCTGTCTGACACAGGGGAATTTTTATTTGTCCCTACCTGGCACCCATGTGATCTCCATCTCCATGCCCTTGTCCTCCTTCTTCTGGTCTTTCTCCTGGATGCTCTTCAGCATCTCTCTGTATTTCTCTATCTGCTTACCGCTGCTCTGCTTCCCTTTCCTGACCTTCTTCTCCACCTCCTTGCTGGCCTCTTCTGGCTGTTTAACTAGGTGACCAAAAGGGGAAATAAAAGTCAACGCAACAAACATAAGCAATATACATAAAATAACATCTCTCCTTTAAATTACAGTAATAGTGATTTGTCCCCGTTGGCAATAATCTACCAGCACAAAGAATAATACCCTTAAAGTGAGGTTGTCCTTCAAGTAGACAGGTTTGAAAGGTATTTTATAAAAGCTAATCAAAATCACTTCAAGTGTTGTTTTCTTCTTACCCTCTGGAAGCTCCTCTTCCTTCTCCATCTCCACTCCATCCTCATCATCATCATCGCTGGAGGAGGCCAGGTAGGCGTTGAAATCCATCTGTAGCAGCTCGTCCTTGTTGAACTTCCTGTTCATGGCAGTGACACGCTCATGGTCTGTCTCGTCCCAGGTCAACTCCACCTGGGGTGGAAAATACACAATAGGTCATAAATGTAAACAACCTGAAATATAACTACAGAGTCCTTTCTCAACTAAAGAAAATGATAGGACTAGAGGGAAATGTACGAGATGCAAATATTCAGCAAAAAAATTCACCCTGAACAATTCATATTTATTCTGAACAAAAACATTTAAAAAATGCAACATGTAAAGTGTCCCATGTTTCATGAGCTAAAATGAAAGATTTCCCCAAAACTCAATTCACAAAAATTTTAGGCACAAATTTGTTTATATCCTTGTTAGTGAGCATTTCTACTTTGCCAAGATAATCCATCCACCTAACAGTTGTGACATATCAAGAAGCTGAATAAACAGCATGACCATTACACAGGTAATGGTGCTGGGGACAATAAAAGGCCACACAAAAAATTGTCAGACAAGTTTGGTCTCAAGTTGAGGGAGCGTGCAATTGGGTGGCCTTGGTCTTCTTGTAGAGCTGTTGCCAGATAACTGACATCCGGCTTCTTCACCTGCAGGACTGTCTAAGACCAGCAACACGGACAGCTGATGAGACTATGGGTGTGTTCACGGATTAATCCCGGTTTCAACTGTACCAGGCTGATGACCGACAGCGTATATGGCGTCGTGTGGGCGAACAGTTTACGGATGTCAACAGAGTGTCCCATGGTGGCAGTGGGGCTATGGTATGGGCAGGCATAAGCTACGGACAATGAACACAATTGCATTTTATAGAAGGTCATTTGAATACACAGAGATAACATGATGAGATCCTGAGGCCCATTGTCATGCCATTCATCCGCCGCCATGACCTCATGTTTAGCATGATAATGCACAGCCCCATGTCGCAAGGATCTGTACACAATTCCTGGAAGCTGAAAATCTCCCAGTTCTTCCATGGCCTGCATACTCACCAGACATGTCACCTATTGAGCCTGTTTGGGATGCTCTGGATCAATGTGTACGACAGTGGTTTCCAGTTCCCGCAAATATCCAGTAACTTCGCACAGCCATTGAAGAGGAGTGGGACAACATTCCACAGGCCACAATCAACAGCCTGATCAACTCTATGTGAAGTAGATGTGTCACGCTCCATGAGGCAAATGGCGGTCAAACCAGATACTGACTGCTTTTCTGATCCACGCTACTACTTTTATTTTGTAAGGTATCTGTCACCAACAGATGCATATCTGTATTCCCAGTCATGTGAAATCCATAGATGAGGGCCTAATTTATTTATTTAAATTGATTGATTTCCTTATATGAAGTGTAACTCCGTAAAATCTTTGAAATTGTTGCATGTTGCGTTTATATTTTTGTTCAGTGTACTGCAGGACCATCGCTCCACAGGTGGTAAGCCTGGAACCGACCATGGAGGAAATATTGCTATGACTATAAGAGATTATTAGACAGAGTGTGTCTAACCTTTGATGTGGCTGCTGCTGTGGAGGTGAAGATCTTGGGGGTGTAGGCAGACAGGTCCACGTCTGTGGCTAAGTCCTTTGGCTCCTCGTCAAACGTCACATCATCAGGGATAAACCTGTTCCCACAGAAAAGAGGGACCACCACAACAGTTAGCATGGGAGTATAGCGACATCCTAATGTTTAGAATGAACCAGCAGCACAGATAATGGTATCATGCTAATAAGTAGTTAGCATGTACAAACGCAATACCTTGATGTACGATGATATACTGGTAATATATTAAGCAAGGATAAGATTCCTCACTATGTGTGTCATTATGTTATTCTATGTATTGATAAGATGTTGTGTACCACCTCTCTTTTGAGGACAGCTTCCTTTACCATGCTTTACGTTATCAAGTTATACAGTACATTCTATTACACTTTCATGGAACACATTTTCCTCCAGTGTACACTTCAGTATAAATGAGTGTCTGTCTATTCCCTCACCGCAGGTCCAAGATGGAGCAGCTGCTCTCGTACTCAAAGCCGTCACACTCCTGGTAGATTTTAGCAGCTGTGTCAAGCGAGTCGCACTCCACCACCGCATAGTAGTACTTTAGCCGCTTGAATTGGTAGTCCCGCATCTTCTCTCTGTAAATCCTGCAATACACAAACACATAAATGAATACCAATTCACTTTTCATAGAAACTATTTCACTGCCTACCTTTGATCTGTTAGGACCACAACATTATATCTCTGGTTCATTTCTGGTTGAACAATACAGGGAGGATAGGGATGTGTGAATGGGGTAGTTAGATCATACATCTCCTCCTCTGTGTCTTTGTCCGGATCCTCCGGCAGGGCCATCAGCTCCAGGGGACCCTGGGTCTGTTCCTGCTGAACCCGCTCCTTCCCAAACTCTGAGGGGTAGATCTAAACAAACACACAGTGTTAAACATACACAACATTTGTGACTTGGTCTGGTGAAGCAATGTCACTTCCATCATATTTGAGTGACAGCCAGCAGGCAAATTAATGTAGCTTTACCTTCACAGAGAGCACAACCCCTCCTTTAGGCTTGAAGGAGTTAAACAGAGCCAGCAGGTCCTTGGCTTTCATCCGGTCCCAATCCATGTTACACACGGCAAGCCTTTGCGTTACCTGTTGTAGTAAAAAACAACATTGGAACATGCAATTTCTTATGTCATTTTAGATGACGAAAGGAAATGAGAAGAGGAAATCCCTCTGGACAATTGAGACACAGCCTTAGACCTCCTCACCTCCTCACTCCGCGGCGCGTCCTTGCACAGCTCGCCCCAGTCGTGCTGGATCTCCTCCTCCTCATGTTTCAAGATGGCTTCCACGTCATCATCGTCATCTTCGTCCGAGCTGGTCTCTACATTGCCTTTCCCCCTGGCCAGATCAGGCCCGCTGCTGTCACTGTCCTCATCTGACTCTGAACCGGACTCGTCCTCGGAGCCGCTCTCCACATCTGCTTCATCCTCGTCATCGTCTTCCTCATCCTCACTGCCGTCTGAGATGCTGGCCGCCTGGTCCACATCGTCCCCGTCCCCCTCAATGTGAGGCACCTTGTCATCTTCCTCTTCGTCGCCTGTAAAAACAGCATGTATTGATTGCAGCAACAAACTTCAAAACAATGAGTATATATATATACATATACAATGACTATATAAATAAAAGCGTTTGTTTTTATATATATACACACAGTTGAAGTCAGAAGTTTACATATACCTTAGCCAAATACATTTAAACTCAGTTTAATCCTAATAAAAAATTTATCCTAGTAAAAATTCCCTGTTTTAGGCCAGTTAGGATCACCACTTGATTCGTATCGGCGTTGAAAAATCATAAATCGGTCGACCTCTAGTCAGAAGGTCATACAATAAGGTCCCCTCTTCTACTTACCCTCCTCACACAGTCTGACTCCTCTGATAGGCTGGTCTCCTTTAGGCCCACTCTTTATGGACTGTAAAGCTTTTCCTTTCTTCAGAGGCTTTTTAGGCTCATCCACTACCTTATCCTCTCCCTCCACAGAGCCCAACTTCGCTTGGGTCTTATTTTTCTTCTTCTCCTCCTCCTCTTTATCCTTTCCATCCTCCCTTTCCTCCTCAGAGTCAGAGAGATTGTAGAAACGTTTCAGGTCCTCGGAGGAGGTGTGGTTGATGGGTCGGCCGCGCTTGTCGACCGTGTACTTGAGCTTGAAGCGATCGTCGTGGAACATGGACTGGAAGCGCTTGTCAATCTTGATTTTGTGCTCTTTCTCTGGCATTTCCCAGAAGCGGGGGTCCTTTTTCACTTTTTGGAAGCGGTCGTCGCCGCTTTGGTCCTTTTTGGAAGCCATGATGGCTAAGTCGTCGGAGCAGTATCTATAAAGAGGACAGACAGTTTGTCAATGGAAGTTATTACATCAAATTATATATTTGTCACGTGCCGAATACAACAGGTGTAGACCTTACATTTTAAGAAAATACCTATAAAAAAACGAATAGATAAGAATAACAAATTATTAAAGAGCAGCAGTAAATAATAATAGGTGGGCTATATACAGGGGGTCCCGGTACAGAGTCAATGTGTGGGGGCACCGGTGTTGAGGTAATATGTACATGTAGGTAGAGTTATTAAAGTGGCTATGCATAGATAATAACAGAGAGTAGCAGCAGCATAGAATATGGGGGGGGGGGGGGGGGGTGCAAATAGTCTGGGTAGCCATTTGATTAGCTGTTCAGGAGTCTTATGGCTTGGGGTAGAAGCTATTTAAGAGCCTCTTGGACCTAGACTTGCTCCGCTACCGCTTGCCATGTGGTAGCAGAGAGAACAGTCTATGACTAGGGTGACTGGAGTCTGACAATTTTTAGGGCCTTCCTCTGACACTGCCTGGTATAGAGGTCTTGGATGGCAGGAAGCTTGGCCCCCGTGATGTACTGGGCTGTACGCACTACCCTCTGTAGAGGCCGAGCAGTTGCCATAATGATTCATGCTATGTAATTTATGATGACAAAGGGCAAAGAAAACCACATTTTGACATTAATTTCATAGCACTCTCTTGAATTGCCTCATTTTCTATACATTGTACAGCAGCAAGTGAACACTCTAGCATATGTGACAGAGCCAGAGGCCACCTCAACTTTAAAGTAGTCCATTTTATTCTTCACGGTTGGCTGATCCCTTCTAATGACCAGGTTGGACATGACTCAAAATGGATCATCAGGATGGATCAGCCAATGAAGTTGGAAGTCCCATCCAGTTGACTACATGAAAATGGTGGAAGCCTTCAATGGTGCTTCCCATGCTAAAATGACCTTTTGGCCACTAGAGGCCTATATCATTCTCTATGGGCACCCGAGCTAGGTAGTTAGTTAGCTAGGTAAGCTCAGAATGACATAAGCCAATTCCCACTCTCTATTAGTCCTAATAGGTACACTGCACCACAATGCAATACCCTGGGTGCATAATACTATTCTAACGAGTGAGTGTTTTATTGCATAGCTTACAAGCAAGCTAACACGTTTGATACATAAGTCAGACACACGAGTCAGATATGTAAACAACACTTGATAAGGGTCATTCCAAGACCTGCAGTTAGCATAAGGAACACAATCCAAAGTGTAAACTCAGAAATATTTGGCAGAGATAAAGAGTGCAAAAGTATTTTGGTGAATAGAGACTTACCAAAACAACTTCTCCAGTGAAATCGTACCAATATCCACGTGTTCTCCCAGCATGCACCACTTCCGTGACCTTTTTCTTGTCCCACCCCTTTTCGCAATACGGCAAGCCAGGAAGTACAAAACCACAGTTCAGTCCATATTCAATACATTTACATTTACATTTAATACATAATGTATTCAAATTCAATACATACATTTAGCAATATAAATGTATCATTCGAGCTTTAAAATGAAATCAGCACCATATGCATTAGCCTTTACAACAAGATGAGGGGGTAGAACTAGTGAACAGACTTAAACCCAGTTCCACATTTTCTATCCATCTAATTAAAAAACAGTTCCATATTTTCTGTTTGTCCACTTTTATTTATTTGATTTATTTCACCTTTATTTAACCAGGTAGGCTAGTTGAGAACACCTTTATTTAACCAGGTAGGCTAGTTGAGAACACCTTTATTTAACCAGGTAGGCTAGTTGACAACAAGTTCTCATTTGCAACTGCGACCTGGCCAAGATAAAGCAAAGAATTGTGACACAAACAACAACACAGAGTTACACATGGAGTAAACAAACAAGCCAATAACACAATAACACTGTGACGAGGTCAGTCAATGGGGACGACTGGAAGAACACGCTCCAAAAAAATACATTTGTTGTGCAATGGTTTGCTACGTATTACTGTAAATGGTTCGTTAGTCTGTAAACAATTAGTAAAAATGAACAATGCAATAGGTAGTCGTTTTCTCAATGGTAGTTGTGTCTGCCGGAGTCTTGAAAATATGCGGCTTTAGATGTCTGGTCCCTCAGCAACATGATGCAACTCATTCACAAAGAAATGTCATGACAGCTGATTCAAGGTTTCCACCGGTGAAAGAGTTGACTTCTTCCAAAATTCGGCGTTTTCAATGGGCTGGAATTCAGATGCAGTTGTCAGGCAGGGCTGGAGGTACAATGAATGTAGTTGACACGACTATGAAGAGGAGTCAGAAGAAATGGGCTGCATCAATACAAGACAGTGACAAATATGACTATCTGAAGAGATGAGGTATACAGTAGCTGTATTTGTATGGGATAGTTTGTCCCGTCCTAGCTCTCTTTTATCCAAGAAAATATATGTGTTCTGGTACTGTTCATATTCATTTGCAGGTTGGAAGCCGAGTTGCAAACAGGGCCTATGACATTGCAAGTTAAGGCAACAGAAGTTGTGATGCATGGACATAGTCTATGAAAATGGTCACATTCATGACACTGTTGTTGAAATTGAACTTTATATCTGTGCTTGTGAGGGTGTGTATTTTGCTGACATTTTGGAATTATTTTCACAGGACATTTCCTTTGGCATTGGACATTGGCTGTGGGAAAAGTCACATTGCTGAGCATTTGTACAAAGTAGCCTTCAATGGTTGCTCATAAACAGGCAGGCAGCTTTTTAAACAATAACAAAGCATTCCCCGCCCCTGTTTCGGTAGAAAGTCGAGGGATGATGCTGGAGAAATGTAACCACTCTCAAATGCATAGACAGAGCTATGGCTGCAATATATCCATAAATTAAAATGATAGTTTTAACCATGTTCTGAGGCTATATTGTGTTTGTTTTACTTTTACTTTGTTGACAAACATTGGAGTAAAATAAGCTTATACATCTTTTGGGTTCTGATGGGGTACAACAGTTGAACTAAGCTTTTTTACAAGTCACAAAATGGATGTAGCAACTGCAAATTGCCCCTTTTAGGGAAAACGTTCTACTCACTATGTATGGCTGAATATTGAATTGTGCTTTTCTTTTCAGGAAGTAGTTGAGCAGCTCTTCTTAATTGGCATCTCAGAAAAGTCTTTGGTGAGTTAAATCTTCCCCTTATATCCCTTTAAATTACTAATAGGAATTATAATATGTATTTCTGTTAGAACATCCACAGCCTAGGTGGAATGATTGGGTTTTTGAGCAGAGACCACTAATTATAGATTCATAGATTGATAGAATGGTCTGTAAAATCAGAGGCATGTTATGGAGGGACTAACGCTCTTCTCGCTCCTCAGAGAAACACAAGAGAAAGTGAGATCCCTACCCGCTGTGTCATGGCCAATGAAGAGTTTCTGCCCTTTAAAGAAAACACATTTGATCTGGTGGTCAGCAGCTTGAGGTGATTTGGCCCTGTAGATGTTTCTGACATAATATTCGATTCGAGCCCTCCATGTCCTATTTCCCAGGGTTTTGTATGGCTTGTATGGCTTACTTGCAGCACGCAATTATCTAGGACTGTATGTTTCTCCTGTTTAGCCTACACTGGATCAATGATCTCCCTGGTGCCTTGGGACAGATAACTGACAGCCTCGTACGATATTTTACATCAGTACTTTGTCTATTGCCTTTCGCCGGCTGTTTTTTCAAATACGTTTCCTTCTTATAACAACATAATTACACATAGGATTCAGGATTACAACAATCCAGGTTTTTCAGTCTGTATCGCTGTGCTCTCATTCTAATCCATTTCCTTTCCCAAAGATCAACCAGGTCCTGAAGCCAGATGTAGTGTTCATGGGGGCCATGGTGGGCGCGGAGACCCTGTACAAGCTGCGCTGCTCCCTGCAGCCGGCTGAGCTCGAGCGGGAAGGGGGTCCCCCACGTGTCCCCCTACATGGCCGTCACAGACCTGGGCAACCTGCTGGGCCAGGCAGGCAGGCTTCAGTATGCTGACAGTGGTGAGGTCTTGGGTTTCCTCGCCATAGAAAGACAATATAGGCTAATATGAGTGTTCTATTTTATCCTGTGGTCCTAGCTGTGATACTAGCGATTAGCGCAAAATGATCATGTTTGTGGCAAGCGATAATATTGCATTTTATTTTTATGTAGGACATTGATGAAATTCAAGTGCACTATCCTGGGATACTTGAGGTCACGAGTGACCTGCAAGGTAGGTTTACTGTATACCACAGTTGTACTGTTGTAGATCTGTGCTTTTTGTTCATACTGAGTTTTTATAGTTTAATTGTTTCTATTCTATTTTTGTTCTATTCATCATCTCAGAGGTGATTTGGCCCTGTACATGTTTCTGACATCATATTCGATTTCAACCCTCCATGGCATATTTCCCAGGGTTTTGTATGGCTTGTATGGCTTACTTGCAGCACGCAATTATCTAGGACTGTATGTTTCTCCTGTTTAGCCTACACTGGATCAATGATCTCCCTGGTGCCTTGGTCATTAAATCATGTTGAGTTTTCACCGTTGTTTCAACTCTCTAGGGAGAGCAACTGCACTTGGAACAAGAAGTCCATGTTGAACAGAGACACCATTTTAGCTGCAGCTTCAATCTACCAACGTGAGCTACATAGTGGAGAAAGACATACTTGAAATGAAACTGTCTTATACTATTATTATTATCATCCATACAGTGCATTCGGAAAGTATTCAGACCCCTTGACTTTTTCCACATTTTGTTACATTACAGCCTTATTCTAAAATGTATAAAATATTTTTTTCCACCTCATCAATCCACACACAATACCCCATAATGACAGAGCAAAAACAGGTCTTTAGAAGTGTTTGCACATTTATTACAATATAAAAAGTAAATATCACATTTACATAAGTATTCAGACCCTTTACTCAGTACTTTGGCAGCGATTACAGCCTTGAGCCTTCTTGGGTATGACACTACAAGCTTGGCACACCTGTATTTGGGGGGTTTCTCCCATTCTTTTCTGCAGATCCTCTCAAGCTCTGTAAGGTTGGATGGGGAGCGTCACTGCACAGCTATTTCAGGTCTCCAGAGATGTTTGATCGGAATCAAGTCTGGGCTCTGGCTGGTCCACTCAAGGACATTCAGAGACTTGTCCCAAAGCCACTCCTGTTTTGTCTTGGCTGTGTGCTTAGGGTTATTGGCCTGTTGGAAGGTGAACCTTCGCCCACGTCTGAGGTTCTGAGTGCGGCAGGTAGCCTTGTGGTTAGAGCGTTGGGCCAGTAACCGAAAGCTTGCTAGATCGAATCTCCGAGCTGACAAGGTAGAAATCTGTCGCTCTGCCCCTGAACAAGGCAGTTAACCCACTGTTCCTAGGCCGTCATTGTAAATAAGAATTTGTTCTTAACGGTAAAAAAAAATATTAAGATGAACAAAGTACATCTTAGAGCATGTTCTCATCAAGGCTCTTTTTGTAATTTGTTCATCTTAATTAAAGAAAAAAATGTTTTACCCCCTTTTTCGTGATATCCAATTACAATATTTTCTCATTGATGCAACTCCCCAATGGGCTCCGCAGAGTCATGCGTCCTCTGAAACATGACCCACCAAACCACGCTTCTTAACACCCGCCCGCTTAACCCGGGAAGCCAGCCTCACCAATGTGAGCCAGATGTGGTGTTCACCAATGTGAGGCTGGCACTGTTCAACTGACGACCGAAGTCAGCCTGCAAACACCCGGCAAGGAGTCGCTAGAGCGCAACAAGCCAAGTAAAGCTCAATCATCATCATCACAATCATGTCTCGGAGCTCTATGGACAATTCCTTCAGCTTTGTCAACTTTGTTTTCCAAATCATGTCCAAGGCCTGCACCACTGTTGACGTTGAGACTGGTGTTTTGCGGGTACTATTTAATAAAGCTGCCAGTTGAGGACTTGTGAGGCATCCGTTTATCAAACTAGACACTAATGTAATTGTCCTCTTGCTCAGTTGTGCACCGGGGCCTCCCACTCCTCTTTCTATTCTGGTTAGACCAGTTTGCACTGTTCTGTGAAGGGAGTAGTACACAGCGTAGTATAAGATCTTCAGTTTCTTGGCAATTTCTCTGCAATTTCTCGCATAGAATAGCCTTAATTTCACAGAACAAGAATAGACTGACAAGTTTCAGAAGAAAGTTATTTGGTCCTGCCAATTTGAGCCTGTATTCGAACCCACAAATGCTGATGCTCCAGATACCCTAGTCTAAAGAAGGCAATTTTTGCTTCTTTAATCAGAACAACAGTTTTCAGCTGTGCTAACATAATTGCAAAATGGTTTTCTAATGATCAATTAGCCTTTTAAAATGATAAACTTGGATTAGCTAACACAACGTGCCATTGGAACACAGGAGTGATGGTTTCTGATAATGGGCCTCTGTACGCCTATGTAGATATTCCATAAAAAATCTTCAATTTCCAGCTACAATAGTCATTTGCAACATTAACAATGTCTACACTGTATTTCTGATCAATTTGATGATATTTTAATGGACAAAAAAAGGTGCTTTTCTTTCAAAAACAAGGACATTTCTAAGTGACCCCAAAATTTTGAACGGTAGTGTATATGTAATTTAAAAAATAATAATAAATAAATCCCTTTAACTGAAATTGAAAAAGCATGACCCTCCCCCATTTTCCTCTAGGTACCCATTCTGTAAATTTTGATTCATCCCTAAGCAGAAGTAACTCTAATTTCAAACTTCTGCTTTAGAGAAGTGATCACCAACTTTGGTCCTGGAGAGCTGCTGGGTGTGCAGTGTTTTGTTCCAGCCCAGCATAAACACACCTGATTCAACAAATCTTGATGAGCAGATGAATCGGGTGTGTTTGCGCAGGCTTGGAACAAAATCATGCACAACCAGCAGCTCTACAGGTACCAGTTGTTTTAGATGCTGATACTGTATTTGATTGATTTCCCTCAGAGATGTATGGGATGTGAGAATGGGTCTGTTCCTGCAACATTTGAGATCCTCTACATGATTGGTTGGAAGCCTCATGACTCACAGGTGTGTGATCTTCACTCATATGTTTACAAATTATATTTGCGGAAATATGTCAATGGTAAAGATACGATGTTTAATGCTCTGTTGTTTTTGGCAGGCGAAACCAGCTAAAAGAGGCTCTGCGAACGTGTCTTTTGGGGACCCCTCGAAGGTCAGCCAGCCATCAACTAAAGACAAGTCGTAGACTAAAAATCTGCAGCCATTGCATAAAGAAAATGAAACAGCAATGAAATTAAAGTACAGGGTAAGTTCCAAAGTAGATAGGTGACTGTCTCCCAAGAGATGTCCACTCAGTGACATCAGTCAGATGTCACCGTTTAGTTACAGTGTATCACTTTACTAATACTATCAACAGAAATTCAGTGTAAGCCAGACAGTGATGGAGAAAGGCTACAACACTGTGTTGTAACAGTGACTGATATACATGCTGCATGACAGATCATTTGTTTCTCACCAATTAATAGCAAATGCATACATTTCTACATTACATTTATCATTTAGTGTCTTGTGTTCCTGTCTTACCATGCTTCATGTTCTTAAAATAAATGCTATGATATTTAATCTCCACTTTATGCCAGATGATGGATTGTAAAATGTGTACTGTTTATACAGTGTGTACATCTGAAGGTAATACTGTATGTCAGAAGTGGAAAAGTTGTACTCAAATGCCAAATGTGGTGAAAGAGCTCTATTTTCATGTCATCTGACCATAGCACCGCCTGGAGTTTGATAAACGGCATTGGTATTTGGACCATCAAGAGCATCCTCACTGGTTGCATCACCTCCTGGTATGGCAACTGCTCGGCATCCTACCGTAAGGTGCTACAGAGGGTAGTGCGACAGCCCAGTACATCACTGGGACCAAGCTTCCTGCCATCCAATACCTATATACTAGGCAGTATCAGAGGAAGGCCCAAAAAATAGTCAAAAGACTCCAGTCACCCAAGTCAGACTGTTCTCTCTGCTACCGCAGGGCAAGTGGTACCGGATTGCCAAGTCTAGGTCCAAAAGGCTCCTTAACAGCTTCTACCCCCAAGCCATAAGACTGTTGAACAATTAATCAAATGGCCACACGGACTATTTACATTTACACTTGGCCGCAAGTGGATCTTCCAGCAAGACAATAACCCCAATCACACATCGAAATCCACAAATAACATTTACAATGGCCATCTCAGTCTCAATTGAAAACCTGTGGTTTAAATTGAAGAGGGCAGTGTTTAAGCTCAGACAAATGATATCAAGGATCTGGAAAGATTATGTATGGAGGAATGGTCTAAGATCCCTCCCAATGTGTTCTCCAATCTCATTAAACTTTTTAGAAAAAGGCTCAGTGTCATTATCCTCGCAATAGTAGGGTGCTGGAGTACTGAAAATGGGTGCCAATAATTTTGACCCCAATCTATTTTAGATTGTTGAAGCATTAGAAGACAAAGGATCTTTCAAACTCAAATGGTGTCATCATGGTGGTCTCTAACTTGTGGCCAGACTCACTCAGGTGGAACAAACAAACTTGCACCTTTTTTCAACTCTGAATTGAATGTCATTGAGAAAACCGAAAGGTGTCAAAATATATTTTTCCGACAACATCCTTTGTGAATTTCAAAGTAAACCAATAAGTAACAATCTTGTTTTATTTCTTCATAAGTATCCGTAATCAATATTTTAGCCGTTAACACGTTTTTTGTAATCGGATTACGTGTAATCAGCTACTCCCCAAAACATGTTTGTCAGTCAGACATTACACAGCCAATTTACTGAGCAGAGATGTTCATTTGTATACACTTTCTCGTCTTTGGGTATACCTGCAGTGCCTATACTGGTAAATACATTTTGATGTGCTCAAAAGCAATGTCTTTCTTTGACGTTGTGGTGCGTGAAAGTATTAAGCTGCGGTGTTATCATGAGCTCAGTATTTGGAGTAAACGACACAATTGTCCACCATCTATTGTTGTATCCTCAGATCTAGAAGTCATTGTTAATTCATGTTCCTTATGACAAAGATAATCAAGCAGACAGTTCCTGAGAGGAATGCAGCTACCCTGAGCTGGAATCACCCGGTGGGGAGCAGAGAAATAGATGGTCGACATTCTCAAATACATTTCTGATCCAGGCAAACATGGTTCAACAACAGACAAAGGCATTGGTTATAGTTAGAGTGAAAACCCCAGACTGGTACACATACTACTGCAATTGGCAACCAATGGCAGATCTAAGAGTTACATAAAAATCTGCAAAAGAGGTCCCAACGTACCCCACCACAGAGTGGAACCAATATAAATGGACAAAGCAGAACAAATACATGTAGAAAATAGAAGACCAACAACCTCCCATAGCCCGTTGGATAGTGTGTGTTGCTTTAGTCAATGGTTTTGGAGTTCTTGTGAATGACAACGATTATCTTCTTTCTGATATATTGGTCAAAAAGGAGAGCCGCAGCCATTGGTGAAACTACTATTGAAGACATTGAAATGGGGCCATGAGTTTGACCACGTGAATGTAGGGCTCTACAGCGAGGTCATGACCACCGTGTTCATTATTTAATTATCTTGTTCAATTTCAAGATTGTCAGTTGTATCAATTAATAATCCCTTGTTTCTGTTAGAATATATGAAGAAAAAAAACAAGCAAAGGTTACACAGAAGTTAACTACTTGTCGGTCTGTCAATGTTGTGTGCCGAATTGTAAAAATGTTGTGTTATTTCTTAAACTTGATATGTGCAGCGTCCAAATGATTTTTTCTTGTACTGATAGTACAGTGCATTCAGAAAGTATTCAGACCTCTTGATTTTTTCCACTTACAGCATTATTCTAAAATGGATTACATCCTTTTTCCCCACTCAATCTACACACAATACCCCATAATGACAAAGCAAAAACAGGTTTGTAGAAATGTTGGCAAATATATTAAAAATAAAAATGGATATATCACATTTACATAAGTATTCAGACCCTTTACTCAGTACTTTGTCAAAGCACCTTTGTCAGCGATTACAGCCGTGAGACTTCTTGGGTATGACGCTACAAGTTTGGCACACCTGTATTTGGGGAGTTTCTCCAATTCTTCTCTGCAGATCTTCTCAAGCTCTGTCAGGTTGGATGGGGAGCGTTACTGCACAGCTATTTTCAGGTCTATCAAGGGATGTTCGATCTGGTTTAAGTCCGAGCTCTGGCTGGACACTCATGGACATTCAGAGACTTGTTCCGAAGCCACTCCTGCATTGTCTTGGCTGTCTTGTGCTAGGGTTAGAGTCTTGTCCTGTTAGACTGGGGTGAATGCTCACCTTCCGAGGTCCTGAGCGCAGGTTCATTAAGGATTTCTCTGTACTTTGATGAGGGGAAACATTTTTATAAATCAACTTTAGACGTGACGTAACAAAATGTGTCTGATTACTCTCTGAATTCACTGTATCTACAGGGAGGAGACCAAGAATCAGATGGTCACTCTGACAGAGCTCCATAGTTCCTCTGTGGAGATGGGAGAATGTTCCAGAAGGACAACCATCTCTGCAGCACTCCACCAATTAGGCCTTTATGGTAGAGTGGCCATACGGAAGCCACTCCTCAGTAAAAGGCACACGACAGCCTGCTTGGAGTTTTCCAAAAGCCACCTAAAGGACTCGGGGCGAAGGTTCCAGGAGTAGCTTCTCCTGACCACTAGGCATCCTGCCGCCAAATGCGATTGTGTCGAGGCACAGATCTGGGGTCAGGGTACCAAAAATTACTGCAGCATTGTTAAACGGAAGAAGTTTGAACCACAAGACTCTTCCTAGAGCTGGTCACCCGCCAAACTGAGCATTATGGGGAGAAGGGCCTTAGTCAGGAGGTGACCAAGAACCCAATGGTTATTCTGACAGAGCTCTAGAGTTCCTCTGTGGAGATGGAGAAAATTCCAGAAGGACAACCAGGCCTTTATGGTAGAGTGGCCAGATGAAAGCCACTCCTCAGTAAAAGGCACATGAAATCCCACTTGAGTTTGCCAAAAGGTACCTAAAGACATGAGAAAGATTCTCTGGTCTGATGAAACCAAGATTGAACTCTTTGGCCTGAATGGCAAGCGTCACTTCTGGAGGAAACCTGGCACCATTCGTACGGTGAAGCATGGTGGTGGCAGCATCATGCTGTGAGGATGTTTTCAGCGGTAGGGACTGGGATACTAGTCAGGATCGAGGAAAGATGAACGAAGCAAAAAACAGAGATCCTTGAAAACCTGCTCCAGAGTGCTCAGGAACTCAGACTGGGGTGAAGGTTCACCTTCCAACAGGACAACGACCCTAAGCACACAGCCAAGACAACGCATAGCTTCGGGACAAGTCTCTGAATGTCCAAATACAGGAGTACCAAGCTTGTAGCGTCATACCCAAGAAGACTCAGGTTGTAATTGCTGCCAAAAGGTGCTTCGACAAAGTGGAGTAAAGGGTCTGAATTACTTATGTGAATGTGATCAGTTTAAAAAAACAAAAACATTTGCAAATAATGTCTAAAAACCTGTTTTTGCTTTTTCTTATGGGGTATTGTGTGTAGATTGATGAGGGGAAAAAAACAATTGAATACATTTTAGAATAAGGCTGGAACGTGACAAAATGTGGAAAAAGTCAAGGGGTCTGAATACTTTCCGAAAGCACTGTAATTCTACGGGTTCCTATTCATGCACAAATTGCACATTATCCCCCTGCGTTCATGCCTTGATATAGTTTTTACTTCTTGTATAACTGCATTGCAATAATATATCATTTCCAAGTTTGGACAGTGCTCTTTATTTCATAGCTGGATTCACACATCTGAATTTGTGGTCACTGACAAAATGTCAGTTTTTACATTGTTCTCATATCCTGTACTAAATGTAAACTTGGTTTTTATAATGGATAAATAAAGTATGTTTTGTATATTTCTTTTAAACATTTAGATTTGAAAGGGGAGGTGCTTTTACGAGCCTCTTGTTTTTTTATGTCTCCTGCACATGTGCATTTATTTAGTCTTTTAATTATCATAATTGTCTTTTTCTAGTTTAAATAAACATTTAATAATGTAACGTATGTACTTAACATGGAAAATATGCAGTGGTCAATCTTGATAAATAACCATTAAAACACGTTAAAATACAATGATTGTCTCGAATACAGTATGTTGAATGATAGACCATGTTATATGTATGAATTTTATCAAACTAAGTGTGTATGTACAAACACATGCACACGCCCATGCTTCAGTAATAGTCAGAAGTTCCTCATATGAACGAAAATGTGACTGAGGTCTGACCTTAGTTCCCAGTCAGCCAGACAATTTACAGAGCAAACCTTAACTTTCTAATCCTTGATGTTCATTTACTTATGACTTCATTGACCATCATAGGCAGCAAAATTCATATTTTCCTACAAAATTCATATTTTCCTCAATTATCTGAAAGGATGGACTACTATAGGGTTAGATCCAGGGTAAAAAATATAAATAGCATCTTGAAGTGTGGATCCTAACCCTTTATTGATGTTTCTTATGACAGGGTTACGCCAAAAGACAATGCCCGAGAAACAAACAGTAACCTTGATCTGTAATCACCCTGTGGGAAGTTGCGTAACATGGAGCAGAGAATTAGATTGCAAGACAGTAGACATTGTCACTATTCAAGATGGAGTCGATGACAGAAAGCACATTTCTGATCCAGGCAACCATTATGGCTCAATAATAGACAAGTCATTGGTTATAGTGAGTTTGAAAGCCTCAGACTCTGGGACCTACTTCTGCAACATGCAACCAACAGTATATCTAAGAGTGACATCAAACAATGGCAAGAGTGTCCCAATAACCAACTGTTCTGGAGAGAGAAGACCAAACACCAAACACAATAATACTAAGCAAGTGTTGGTTGGTGTAGTTTCTGGTTTTGGGGTGCATCTGTTAATGAGCATCTTCATCTTGAGATATTTCTCAAAAAGAAGAGCAGTAAGGGCTGAAGCGGAAGGCAAGAACATTGCAGACGACCACATCTATGCTGTCATAAAGGATCATGGGGCCAGGCCGATAGCAGAACGCAGCACTCAGGGTCAGAGTCAGTCTATATATCACCTGGCAGGTGTTCCAGGAATGAAGGGTGAAGGTACTCCTAAACAAAGTGAATCCCCTTATGTCATGCTCCATATTCCGCAAACTGAAGTCACAACAGTGAGGGCATGAACTCCTTCGCAATAAATCTACAGGAAATGATCATGACGAGTCTTTGCAAGTCACTCTGAGTCATTAAGACATTACTTTGTTTTTTCACACGGCTATTTGATATTGGTGTATTTTCTCCATCCAGTAGCCTTGATGTGTGTGAACTTGTTTTGCCTCAGAATACTGGAGTATGTATATGTCACCTTAAATGAGATAAGTTCCTTTTTCATGATCTAACTGGAATGGTCAGTGAATTGCTTAGCTTTTAATGCAGGAATAGTAAACACAATTCTTGTATACACAACAATCAATCACACACTGCCAAAATACAGTGCATTCGCAAAGTATTCAGACCACTTTATTCCTAGTTATACAGTGTTCTAAAATTGATGAAATTTTCAGACCACACACAACTCCATAATAAAAGTGAAAACAGGTTTTTATAAATATAAAAAATGTCCCACAGTTTACAGTGCATGTCAGAGCAAAAAAACAGACCACTTTATTCCTAGTTAATTGTGTCTTGGCACAGAGACAGGATTAAATGTTTTATTATTTTTACCAGTGTTTAACTAGAAAGTATTCAGAACCACTTTTATTCCTAGTTATACAGTGCCTTGTGGAAAGTTTCAGACCACTTTATTCCTAGTTAGAATGGCTGATTTTCACCTTGTCAGCTTAGGGATTCGATCTTGCAACCTTTGGGTTCCTAGTTATACAGTGTCTTGGGAAGGCATCCTCAGACCGATTTATTCCTAGTTACAGATCTGGGGAAAGTATTCAAAAATTTATTCCATTGTTATACAGTGAAGAAGTTTGGAACCACTTTATTCCTAGTTATACAGTGGGCTTCAAACTGAGTATTCAGAAGGGCCTTTATTCAGGTTAGGTGACCAGTGTCTTCAATGGTTATTCTGACCACTTTATTCCTAGTTATACAGTGTCTTCAGAAAGTATTCAGACCACTCTAGAGTTCCTCTGTGGAGATGGGAGAAAATTCCAGAAGGACAACCAGGCCTTTATGGTAGAGTGGCCAGATGAAAGCCACTCCTCAGTAAAAGTGCACATGAAATCCCACTTTATTCCTAGTTACCTAAAGACATGAGAAAGATTCTCTGGTCTGATGAAACCAAGATTGAACTCTTTGGCCTGAATGGCAAGCGTCACTTTGGAGGAAACCTGGCACCATGCCTTCAGAAAGTGAAGCATGGTGGTGGCAGCATCATGCTGTGAGGATGTTTTCAGCGGTAGGGACTGGGATACTAGTCAGGATCGAGGAAAGATGAACGAAGCAAAAACAGAGATCCTTGAAAACCTGCTCCAGAGTGCTCAGGAACTCAGACTGGGGTGAAGTTCACCTTCCAACAGGACAACGACCCTAAGCACACAGCCAAGACAACAGTGTCTTGGGACAAGTCTCTGAATGTCCAAATACAGGAGTACTAGTTATACAGTGCCTTCAGCGTCATACCCAAGAAGACTCGAGGTTGTATTGCTGTTAAAAGGTGCTTCACAAAGTACCAGTAAAGGGTCTGAATTACTTATGTGAATGTGATCAGTTTAAAAAAACAAAAACATTTGCAAATAATGTCTAAAAACCTGTTTTTGCTTTTTCTTATGGGGTATTGTTCCTAGATTGATGAGGGGAAAAAAACAATTGAATACATTTTAGAATAAGGCTGGAACGTGACAAAATGTGGAAAAAGTCAAGGGGTCTGAATACTTTTCCTAGCACTGTAATTCTACGGGTTCCTATTCATGCACAAATTGCACATTATCCCCCTCCTTCATGCCTTGATATAGTTTTTACTTCTTGTATAACTGCATTGCAATAATATATCATTTCCAAGTTTGGACAGTGCTCTTTATTTCAGCTGGATTCACACATCTGAATTTGTGGTCACTGACAAAATGTCAGTTTTTACATTGTTCTCATATCCTGTACTAAATGTAAACTTGGTTTTTATAATGGATAAATAAAGTATGTTTTGTATATTTCTTTTAAACATTTAGATTTGAAAGGGGAGGTGCTTTTACAAGCCTCTTGTTTTTTTATGTCTCCTGCACATGTGCATTTATTTAGTCTTTTAATTATCATAATTGTCTTTTTCTAGTTTAAATAAACATTTAATAATGTAACGTATGTACTTAACATGGAAAATATGCAGTGGTCAATCTTGATAAATAACCATTAAAACACGTTAAAATACAATGATTGTCTCGAATACAGTATGTTGAATGATAGACCATGTTATATGTATGAATTTTATCAAACTAAGTGTGTATGTACAAACACATGCACACGCCCAATAGTATTCAGAATAGTCAGAAGTTCCTCACAGTGAACAGAAAATGTGACTGAGGTCTGACCACTTTATTCCCAGTCAGTGATGTTTGAAAAACTTCAGACAAGTTTACAGAGCAAAGATTTCATTTACTTATGACTTCTTGACCATCATAGGCAGCAAAATTCATATTTTCCTACTCAATTATCTGAAAGAATGGACTACTATAGGGTTAGATCAGGGTAAAAAATATAAATAGCATCTTGAAGTGTGGATCCTAACCCTTTATTGATGTTTCTTATGACAGGGTTACAGACCAAAAGACAATTCCCGAGAAACAAACAGTAACCTTGATCTGTAATCACCCTGTGGGAAGTTGCTAGTAACATGGAGCAGAGAATTAGATTGCAAGACAGTAGACATTGTCACTATTCAAGATGGAGTCTTGACAGAAAGCACATTTCTGATCCAGGCAACCATTATGGCTCAATAATAGACAAGTCATTGGTTATAGTGAGTTTGAAAGCCTCAGACTCTGGGACCTACTTCTGCAACATGCAACCAACAGTATATCTAAGAGTGACATCAAACAATGGCAAGAGTGTCCCAATAACCAACTGTTCTGGAGAGAAAGACCAAACACCAAACACAATAATACTAAGCAAGTGTTGGTTGGTGTAGTTTCTGGTTTTGGGGTGCATCTGTTAATGAGCATCTTCATCTTGAGATATTTCTCAAAAGAAGAGCAGTAAGGGCTGAACGGAAGGCAAGAACATTGCAGACCACATCTATGCTGTCATAAAGGATCATGGGGCCAGGCCGATTCAGAACGCAGCACTCAGGGTCAGAGTCAGTCTATATATCACCTGGCAGGTGTTCCAGGAATGAAGGGTGAAGGTACTCCTAAACAAAGTGAATCCCACTTATGTCATGCTCCATATTCCGCAAACTGAAGTCACAACAGTGAGGGCATGAACTCCTTCCTAATAAATCTACAGGAAATGATCATGACGAGTCTTTGCAAGTCACTCTGAGTCATTAAGACATTACTTTGTTTTTTCACACGGCTATTTGATATTGGTGTATTTTCTCCATCCAGTAGCCTTGATGTGTGTGAACTTGTTTTGCCTCAGAATACTGGAGTATGTATATGTCACCTTAAATGAGATAAGTTCCTTTTTCATGATCTAACTGGAATGGTCAGTGAATTGCTTAGCTTTTAATGCAGGAATAGTAAACACAATTCTTGTATACACACACAATCAATCACACACTGCCAAAATACAGTGCATTCGCAAAGTATTCAGACCACTTGACTTTTCCCACATTTTGTTACGTTACAGCCTTATTCTAAAATTGATGACATTTTACACACACATTCCATAATAAAAGTGAAAACAGGTTTTTATAAATATAAAAAATGTCCCACAGTTTACAGTGCATGTCAGAGCAAAAAAACAAGTACTGAGGGCGAAGGAATTGTCCGTAGAGCACAGAGACAGGATTAAATGTTTTATTATTTTTACCTTTATTTAACTAGGCAAGTCAGTTAAGAACCAATTCTTATTTTCAATGACGGCCTAGGAACAGTGGGTTAACTTCCTTGTTCAGGGGGCAGAATGGCTGATTTTCACCTTGTCAGCTTAGGGATTCGATCTTGCAACCTTTGGGTTACTAGTCCAACGCTCTAACCACTAGGCATCCTGCCGCCCGATTGTGTCGAGGCACAGATCTGGGGAAGGTACCAAAAAATTACTGCAGCATTGTTAAACGGAAGAAGTTTGGAACCACCAAGACTCTTCCTAGAGCTGGCAGCTGGGCCAAACTGAGCATTCGGGGAGAAGGGCCTTAGTCAGGGAGGTGACCAAGAACCCAATGGTTATTCTGACAGAGCTCTAGAGTTCCTCTGTGGAGATGGGAGAAAATTCCAGAAGGACAACCAGGCCTTTATGGTAGAGTGGCCAGATGAAAGCCACTCCTCAGTAAAAGGCACATGAAATCCCACTTGGAGTTTGCCAAAGGTACCTAAAGACATGAGAAAGATTCTCTGGTCTGATGAAACCAAGATTGAACTCTTTGGCCTGAATGGCAAGCGTCACTTCTGGAGGAAACCTGGCACCATTCGTCCTGAAGCATGGTGGTGGCAGCATCATGCTGTGAGGATGTTTTCAGCGGTAGGGACTGGGATACTAGTCAGGATCGAGGAAAGATGAACGAAGCAAAAACAGAGAGATCCTTGAAAACCTGCTCCAGAGTGCTCAGGAACTCAGACTGGGGTGAAGGTTCACCTTCCAACAGGACAACGACCCTAAGCACACAGCCAAGACAACGCATTCCTAGCTTATACAAGTCTCTGAATGTCCAAATACAGAGTACTTTATTGTAGCGTCATACCCAAGAAGACTCGAGGTTGTAATTGCTGCCAAAAGGTGCTTCGACAAAGTACCGAGTAAAGGGTCTGAATTACTTATTCCTATGTGATCAGTTTAAAAAATTCAAAAACATTTGCAAATAATGTCTAAAAAACTGTTTTTGCTTTTTCTTATGGGGTATTATGTGTAGATTGATGAGGTGAAAAAACAATTGAATACATTTTAGAATGAGGCTGTAACGTGACAAAATGTGGAAAAAGTCAAGGGGTCCGAATACATTTCGAATGCACTGTAATTCTACGGGTTCCTATTCATGCACAAATTGCACATTATCCCCCTGCGTTCATGCCTTGATATAGTTTTTACTTCTTGTATAACTGCATTGCAATAATATATCATTTCCATTTAAGTTTGGACAGTGGACTCATCGCTGGATTCACACATCTGAATTTGTGGTCACTGACAAAATGTCAGTTTTTACATTGTTCTCATATCCTGTACTAAATGTAAACTTGGTTTTTATAATGGATAAATAAAGTATGTTTTGTATATTTCTTTAAACATTTAGATTTGAAAGGGGAGGTGCTTTTACAAGCCTCTTGTTTTTTTATGTCTCCTGCACATGTGCATTTATTTAGTCTTTTAATTATCATAATTGTCTTTTTCTAGTTTAAATAAACATTTAATAATGTAACGTATGTACTTAACATGGAAAATATGCAGTGGTCAATCTTGATAAATAACCATTAAAACACGTTAAAATACAATGATTGTCTCGAATACAGTATGTTGAATGATAGACCATGTTATATGTATGAATTTTATCAAACTAAGTGTGTATGTCAAACACATACTTTATTCCTAGTTATACAGTGTCTTCAGAAGTATATGAACGAAACACTTTATTGACCTAGTTCCCAGTCAGCCAGACAATTTACAGAGCAAAGATGTTCATTCCTTAACTTTCTAATCCTTGGGTATATCTACAATACCTTATTCAGTACATTTTAAAATGTGTCCAAATCATTGTATTTGAAAGTTTGAAAATTGACAAGGTGTGCACCTGAGTTATGACAGTTGTTGGCTGATTCAGCCATTCAGTCTATTTACAGTGTCTAGATGTTCAGTTTGCTTATGACTTCATTGACCATCATAGGCAGCAAAATTCATATTTTCCTACTCAATTATCTGAAAGGATGGACTACTATAGGGTTAGATCCAGGGTAAAAAAACCACTATAAATAGCATCTTGAAGTGTGGATCCTAACCCTTTATTGATGTTTCTTATGACAGGGTTACTCCAAAAGACAATGCCCGAGAAACAAACAGTAACCTTGATCTGTAATCACCCTGTGGGAAGTTGCGTAACATGGAGCAGAGAATTAGATTGCAAGACAGTAGACATTGTCACTATTCAAGATGGAGTCAATGACAGAAAGCACATTTCTGATCCAGGCAACCATTATGGCTCAATAATAGACAAGTCATTGGTTATAGTGAGTTCAAAGCCTCAGACTCTGGGACCTACTTCTGCAACATGCAACCAACAGTATATCTAAGAGTGACATCAAACAATGGCAAGAGTGTCCCAATAACCAACTGTTCTGGAGAGAAAGACCAAACACCAAACACAATAATACTAAGCAAGTGTTGGTTGGTGTAGTTTCTGGTTTTGGGGTGCATCTGTTAATGAGCATCTTCATCTGGAGATATTTCTCAAAAAGAAGAGCAGTAAGGGCTGAAGCGGAAGGCAAGAACATTGCAGACGACCACATCTATGCTGTCATACAGGATCATGGGGCCAGGCCGATTCAGAACGCAGCACTCAGGGTCAGAGTCAGTCTATATATCACCTGGCAGGTGTTCCAGGAATGAAAGGTGAAGGTACTCCTAAACAAAGTGAATCCCCTTATGTCATGCTCCATATTCCAGTGCCTGAAGTCACAACAGTGAGGGCATGAACTCCTTCGCAATAAATATACAGGAAATGATCATGACGAGTCTTTGCAAGTCACTCTGAGTCATTAAGACATTACTTTGTTTTTTCACACGGCTATTTGATATTGGTGTATTTTCTCCATCCAGTAGCCTTGATGTGTGTGAACTTGTTTTGCCTCAGAATACTGGAGTATGTATATGTCACCTTAAATGAGATAAGTTCCTTTTTCATGATCTAACTGGAATGGTCAGTGAATTGCTTAGCTTTTAATGCAGGAATAGTAAACACAATTCTTGTATACACAATCAATCACACACTGCCAAAATACAGTGTCTTCGCAAAGTATTCAGACCACTTGACTTTTCCCACATTTTGTTACGTTACAGCCTTATTCTAAAATTGATGACATTTTACACACACACACACAACTCCATAATAAAAGTGAAAACAGGTTTTTATAAATATAAAAAATGTCCCACAGTTTACAGTACATGTCAGAGCAAAAAAAACAAGTACTGAGGGCGAAGGAATTGTCCGTAGAGCACAGAGACAGGATTAAATGTTTTATTATTTTTTACCTTTATTTAACTAGGCAAGTCAGTTAAGAACCAATTCTTATTTTCAATGACGGCCTAGGAACAGTGGGTTAACTTCCTTGTTCAGGGGGCAGAATGGCTGATTTTCACCTTGTCAGCTTAGGGATTCGATCTTGCAACCTTTGGGTTACTAGTCCAACGCTCTAACCACTAGGCATCCTGCCGCCCGATTGTGTCGAGGCACAGATCTGGGGAAGGGTACCAAAAAATTACTGCAGCATTGTTAAACGGAAGAAGTTTGGAACCACCAAGACTCTTCCTTAGAGCTGGCTTGGGCCAAACTGAGCATTCGGGGGAGAAGGGCCTTAGTCAGGAGGTGACCAAGAACCCAATGGTTATTCTGACAGAGCTCTAGAGTTCCTCTGTGGAGATGGGAGAAAATTCCAGAAGGACAACCAGGCCTTTATGGTAGAGTGGCCAGATGAAAGCCACTCCTCAGTAAAAGGCACATGAAATCCCACTTGGAGTTTGCCAAAGGTACCTAAAGACATGAGAAAGATTCTCTGGTCTGATGAAACCAAGATTGAACTCTTTGGCCTGAATGGCAAGCGTCACTTCTGGAGGAAACCTGGCACCATTCGTACGGTGAAGCATGGTGGTGGCAGCATCATGCTGTGAGGATGTTTTCAGCGGTAGGGACTGGGATACTAGTCAGGATCGAGGAAAGATGAACGAAGCAAAAAACAGAGATCCTTGAAAACCTGCTCCAGAGTGCTCAGGAACTCAGACTGGGGTGAAGGTTCACCTTCCAACAGGACAACGACCCTAAGCACACAGCCAAGACAACGCAGGAGTAGCTTCGGGACAAGTCTCTGAATGTCCAAATACAGGAGTACCAAGCTTGTAGCGTCATACCCAAGAAGACTCGAGGTTGTAATTGCTGCCAAAAGGTGCTTCGACAAAGTACCGAGTAAAGGGTCTGAATTACTTATGTGAATGTGATCAGTTTAAAAAAACAAAAACATTTGCAAATAATGTCTAAAAACCTGTTTTTGCTTTTTCTTATGGGGTATTGTGTGTAGATTGATGAGGGAAAAAAACAATTGAATACATTTTAGAATAAGGCTGGAACGTGACAAAATGTGGAAAAAGTCAAGGGTCTGAATACTTTCCGAAAGCACTGTAATTCTACGGGTTCCTATTCATGCACAAATTGCACATTATCCCCCTGCGTTCATGCCTTGATATAGTTTTTACTTCTTGTATAACTGCATTGCAATAATATATCATTTCCAAGTTTGGACAGTGCTCTTTATTTCATAGCTGGATTCACACATCTGAATTTGTGGTCACTGACAAAATGTCAGTTTTTACATTGTTCTCATATCCTGTACTAAATGTAAACTTGATTTTTATAATGGATAAATAAAGTATGTTTTGTATATTTCTTTTAAACATTTAGATTTGAAAGGGAGGTGCTTTTACAAGCCTCTTGTTTTTTTATGTCTCCTGCACATGTGCATTTATTTAGTCTTTTAATTATCATAATTGTCTTTTTCTAGTTTAAATAAACATTTAATAATGTAACGTATGTACTTAACATGGAAAATATGCAGTGGTCAATCTTGATAAATAACCATTAAAACACGTTAAAATACAATGATTGTCTCGAATACAGTATGTTGAATGATAGACCATGTTATATGTATGAATTTTATCAAACTAAGTGTGTATGTACAAACACATGCACACGCCCATGCTTCAGTAATAGTCAGAAGTTCCTCATATGAACGAAAATGTGACTGAGGTCTGACCTTAGTTCCCAGTCAGCCAGACAATTTACAGAGCAAAGATGTTCATTTATTCCTATGACTTCATTGACCATCATAGGCAGCAAAATTCATTTTTCCTACTCAATTATCTGAAAGAATGGACTACTATAGGGTTAGATCCAGGGTAAAAAAAGTATAAATAGCATCTTGATTCCTGTGGATCCTAACCCTTTATTGATGTTTCTTATGACAGGGTTATTCCTAAAAGACAATGCCTTCAGAAACAAACAGTAACCTTGATCTGTAATCACCCTGTGGGAAGTTGCGTAACATGGAGCAGAGAATTAGATTGCAAGACAGTAGACATTGTCACTATTCAAGATGGAGTCGATGACAGAAAGCACATTTCTGATCCAGGCAACCATTATGGCTCAATAATAGACAAGTCATTGGTTATAGTGAGTTTGAAAGCCTCAGACTCTGGGACCTACTTCTGCAACATGCAACCAATTCAGTATTCTCTAAGAGTGACATCAAACAATGGCAAGAGTGTCCCAATAACCAACTGTTCTGGAGAGAGAAGACCAAACACCAAACACAATAATACTAAGCAAGTGTTGGTTGGTGTAGTTTCTGGTTTTGGGGTGCATTCTGTTAATGAGCATCTTCATCTTGAGATATTTCTCAAAAAGAAGAGCAGTAAGGGCTGAAGCGGAAGGCAAGAACATTGCAGACGACCACATCTATGCTGTCATAAGGATCATGGGGCCAGGCCGATAGCAGAACGCAGCACTCAGGGTCAGAGTCAGTCTATATATCACCTGGCAGGTGTTCCAGGAATGAAGGGTGAAGGTACTCCTAAACAAAGTGAATCCCCTTATGTCATGCTCCATATTCCGCAAACTGAAGTCACAACAGTGAGGGCATGAACTCCTTCGCAATAAATCTACAGGAAATGATCATGACGAGTCTTTGCAAGTCACTCTGAGTCATTAAGACATTACTTTGTTTTTTCACGTACTTCAGCTATTTGATATTGGTGTATTTTCTCCATCCAGTAGCCTTGATGTGTGTGAACTTGTTTTGCCTCAGAATACTGGAGTATGTATATGTCACCTTAAATGAGATAAGTTCCTTTTTCATGATCTAACTGGAATGGTCAGTGAATTGCTTAGCTTTTAATGCAGGAATAGTAAACACAATTCTTGTATACACACACAATCAATCACACACTGCCAAAATACAGTGCATTCGCAAAGTATTCAGACCACTTGACTTTTCCCACATTTTGTTACGTTACAGCCTTATTCTAAAATTGATGACATTTTACACACACACAGACCACTCCATAATAAAAGTGAAAACAGGTTTTTATAAATATAAAAAATGTCCCACAGTTTACAGTTATACATGTCAGAGCAAAAAAAACAAGTACTGAGGGCGAAGGAATTGTCCGTAGAGCACAGAGACAGGATTAAATGTTTTATTATTTTTTACCTTTATTTAACTAGGCAAGTCAGTTAAGAACCAATTCTTATTTTCAATGACGGCCTAGGAACAGTGGGTTAACTTCCTTGTTCAGGGGGCAGAATGGCTGATTTTCACCTTGTCAGCTTAGGGATTCGATCTTGCAACCTTTGGGTTACTAGTCCAACGCTCTAACCACTAGGCATCCTGCCGCCCATTGTGTCGAGGCACAGATCTGGGGAAGGTACCAAAAATTACTGCAGCATTGTTAAACGGAAGAAGTTTGGAACCACCAAGACTCTTCCTAGTTAGTCTGGCCGCTGGGCCAAACTGAGCATTCGGGGGAGAAGGGCCTTAGTCAGGAGGTGACCAAGAACCCAATGGTTATTCTGACAGAGCTCTAGAGTTCCTCTGTGGAGATGGGAGAAAATTCCAGAAGGACAACCAGGCCTTTATGGTAGAGTGGCCAGATGAAAGCCACTCCTCAGTAAAGGCACATGAAATCCCACTTGGAGTTTGCCAAAAGGTACCTAAAGACATGAGAAAGATTCTCTGGTCGATGAAACCAAGATTGAACTCTTTGGCCTGAATGGCAAGCGTCACTTCTGGAGGAAACCTGGCACCATTCGAAAGGTGAAGCATGGTGGTGGCAGCATCATGCTGTGAGGATGTTTTCAGCGGTAGGGACTGGGATACTAGTCAGGATCGAGGAAAGATGAACGAAGCAAAAAACAGAGATCCTTGAAAACCTGCTCCAGAGTGCTCAGGAACTCAGACTGGGGTGAAGGTTCACCTTCCAACAGGACAACGACCCTAAGCACACAGCCAAGACAACGCAGGAGTAGCTTCAGGACAAGTCTCTGAATGTCCAAATTATTACCAAGTTATACGTCATACCCAAGAAGACTCGAGGTTGTAATTGCTGCCAAAAGGTGCTTCGACAAAGTATTCGAGTAAAGGGTCTGAATTACTTATGTGAATGTGATCAGTTTAAAAAAAAAAAACTTTTGCAAATAATGTCTAAAAACCTGTTTTTGCTTTTTCTTATGGGGTATTGTGTGTAGATTGATGAGGGAAAAAATTCAATTGAATACATTTTAGAATAAGGCTGGAACGTGACAAAATGTGGAAAAAGTCAAGGGGTCTGAATACTTTCCGAACCACTGTTCCTAGTTCTACAGGTTCCTATTCATGCACAAATTGCACATTATCCCCCTGCGTTCATGCCTTGATATAGTTTTTATTCTTGTATAACTGCATTGCAATAATATATCATTTCCAAGTTTGGACAGTGCTCTTTATTTCATAGCTGGATTCACACATCTGAATTTGTGGTCACTGACAAAATGTCAGTTTTTACATTGTTCTCATATCCTGTACTAAATGTAAACTTGATTTTTATAATGGATAAATAAAGTATGTTTTGTATATTTCTTTTAAACATTTAGATTTGAAAGGGGAGGTGCTTTTACAAGCCTCTTGTTTTTTTTTATGTCTCCTGCACATGTGCATTTATTTAGTCTTTTAATTATCATAATTGTCTTTTTCTAGTTTAAATAAACATTTAATAATGTAACGTATGTACTTAACATGGAAAATATGCAGTGGTCAATCTTGATAAATAACCATTAAAACACGTTAAAATACAATGATTGTCTCGAATACAGTATGTTGAATGATAGACCATGTTATATGTATGAATTTTATCAAACTAAGTGTGTATGTACAAACACATGCACACGCCCATGCTTTCAGTAATAGTCAGTTCCTCATATGAACGAAAATGTGACTGAGGTCTGACCTTAGTTCCCAGTCAGCCAGACAATTTACAGAGCAAAGATGTTCATTTACTTATGACTTCATTGACCATCATAGGCAGCAAAATTCATATTTTCCTACTCAATTATCTGAAAGAATGGACTACTATAGGGTTAGATCCAGGGTAAAAAAATATATATAGCATCTTGAAGTGTGGATCCTAACCCTTTATTGATGTTTCTTATGACAGGGTTACGCCAAAAGACAATGCCCGAGAAACAAACAGTAACCTTGATTGTAATCACCCTGTGGGAAGTTATAACATGGAGCAGAGAATTAGATTGCAAGACAGTAGACATTGTCACTATTCAAGATGGAGTCGATGACAGAAAGCACATTTCTGATCCAGGCAACCATTATGGCTCAATAATAGACAAGTCATTGGTTATAGTGAGTTTGAAAGCCTCAGACTCTGGGACCTACTTCTGCAACATGCAACCAACAGTATATCTAAGAGTGACATCAAACAATGGCAAGAGTGTCCCAATAACCAACTGTTCTGGAGAGATACCAAACACCAAACACAATAATACTAAGCAAGTGTTGGTTGGTGTAGTTTCTGGTTTTGGGGTGCATCTGTTAATGAGCATCTTCATCTTGAGATATTTCTCAAAATAAGAGCAGTAAGGGCTGAAGCGGAAGGCAAGAACATTGCAGACCACCACATCTATGCTGTCATAAAGGATCATGGGGCCAGGCCGATAGCAGAACGCAGCACTCAGGGTCAGATCAGTCTATATATCACCTGGCAGGTGTTCCAGGAATGAAGGGTGAAGGTACTCCTAAACAAAGTGAATCCCCTTATGTCATTCCATATTCCGCAAACTGAAGTCACAACAGTGAGGGCATGAACTCCTATTCCAATAAATCTACAGGAAATGATCATGACCACTTTATTCTTTGCAAGTCACTCTGAGTCATTAAGACATTACTTTGTTTTTTCACAGGCTATTTGATATTGGTGTATTTTCTCCATCCAGTAGCCTTGATGTGTGTGAACTTGTTTTGCCTCAGAATACTGGAGTATGTATATGTCACCTTAAATGAGATAAGTTCCTTTTTCATGATCTAACTGGAATGGTCAGTGAATTGCTTAGCTTTTAATGCAGGAATAGTAAACACAATTCTTGTATACACACACAATCAATCACACACTGCCAAAATACAGTGCATTCAGAAAGTATTCAGACCACTTTACTTTTCCCACATTTTGTTACGTTACAGCCTTATTCTAAAATTGATGTCATTTTACACACACACACACTCCATAATAAAAGTGAAAACAGGTTTTTAGAAATATAAAAATGTCCCACAGTTTACAGTGCATGTCAGAGCAAAAAAACAAGTACTGAGGGCGAAGGAATTGTCCGTAGAGCACAGAGACAGGATTAAATGTTTTATTATTTTTCCTTTATTTAACTAGGCAAGTCAGTTAAGAACCAATTCTTATTTTCAATGACGGCCTAGGAACAGTGGGTTAACTTCCTTGTTCAGGGGGCAGAATGGCTGATTTTCACCTTGTCAGCTTAGGGATTATCTTGCAACCTTTGGGTTACTAGTCCAACCACTCTAACCACTAGGCATCCTGCCTTCCCGATTGTGTCAGGCACAGATCTGGGGAAGGGTACCAAAAATTACTGCAGCATTGTTAAACGGAAGAAGTTTGGAACCACTTTACTCTTCCTAGAGCTATACAGTGTCTTGGGCCAAACTGAGCATTCGGGGGAGAAGTTTATTCTTAGTCAGGAGGTGACCAAGAACCCAATGGTTATTCTGACAGAGCTCTAGAGTTCCTCTGTGGAGATGGGAGAAAATTCCAGAAGGACAACCAGGCCTTTATGGTAGAGTTATAGATGAAAGCCACTCCTCAGTAAAAGGCACATGAAATCCCACTTTATTTGCCAAAAGGTACCTAAAGACATGAGAAAGATTCTCTGGTCTGATGAAACCAAGATTGAACTCTTTGGCCTGAATGGCAGCGTCACTTCTGGAGGAAACCTGGCACCATTTTATTGAAGCATGGTGGTGGCAGCATCATGCTGTGAGGATGTTTTCAGCGGTAGGGACTGGGATACTAGTCAGGATCGAGGAAAGATGAACGAAGCAAAAACAGAGAGATCCTTGAAAACCTGCTCCAGAGTGCTCAGGAACTCAGACTGGGGTGAAGGTTCACCTTCCAACAGGACAACGACCCTAAGCACACAGCCAAGACAACGCAGGAGTAGCTTCAGACCACTATTCGGGACAAGTCTCTGAATGTCCAAATACAGGAGTACCAAGTTATACAGTCATTCCCAAGAAGACTCGAGGTTTAATTGCTGCCAAAAGTGTCTTCGACAAAGTATTCAGAAAGGGTCTGAATTACTTATGTGAATGTGATCAGTTTAAAAAAACAAAAACATTTGCAAATAATGTCTAAAAACCTGTTTTTGCTTTTTCTTATGGGGTATTGTGTGTAGATTGATGAGGGGAAAAAAACAATTGAATACATTTTAGAATAAGGCTGGAACGTGACAAAATGTGGAAAAATCAAGGGTCTGAATACTTTCAGACCACTGTAATTCCTAGGGTTCCTATTCATGCACAAATTGCACATTATCCCCACTTTCATGCCTTGATATAGTTTTTACTTCTTGTATAACTGCATTGCAATAATATATCATTTCCAAGTTTGGACAGTGCTCTTTATTTCAAGCTGGATTCACACATCTGAATTTGTGGTCACTGACAAAATGTCAGTTTTTACATTGTTCTCATATCCTGTACTAAATGTAAACTTGATTTTTATAATGGATAAATAAAGTATGTTTTGTATATTTCTTTTAAACATTTAGATTTGAAAGGGGAGGTGCTTTTACAAGCCTCTTGTTTTTTTTTATGTCTCCTGCACATGTGCATTTATTTAGTCTTTTAATTATCATAATTGTCTTTTTCTTCAGTTTAAATAAACATTTAATAATGTAACGTATGTGTCTTAACATGGAAAATATGCAGTGGTCAATCTTGATAAATAACCATTAAAACAGTTAAAATACAATGATTGTCTCGAATACAGTATGTTGAATGATAGACCATGTTATATGTATGAATTTTATCAAACTAAGTGTGTATGTACAAACACATGCAGACGCCCATGCTTTAGTAATAGTCAGAAGTTCCTCATATGAACGAAAATGTGACTGAGGTCTGACCTTAGTTCCTAGTCAGCCAGACAATTTACAGAGCAAAGATGTTCATTTACTTATGACTTCATTGACCATCATAGGCAGCAAAATTCATATTTTCCTACTCAATTATCTGAAAGAATGGACTACTATAGGGTTAGATCCAGGGTAAAAAATATAAATAGCATCTTGAAGTGTGGATCCTAACCCTTTATTGATGTTTCTTATGACAGGGTTACGCCAAAAGACAATGCCCGAGAAACAAACAGTAACCTTGATCTGTAATCACCCTGTGGGAAGTTGCGTAACATGGAGCAGAGAATTAGATTGCAAGACAGTTAGACATTGTCACTATTCAAGATGGAGTCGATGACAGAAAGCACATTTCTGATCCAGGCAACCATTATGGCTCAATAATAGACAAGTCATTGGTTATAGTGAGTTTGAAAGCCTCAGACTCTGGGACCTACTTCTGCAACATGCAACCAACAGTATATCTAAGAGTGACATCAAACAATGGCAAGAGTGTCCCAATAACCAACTGTTCTGGAGAGACTTTACCAAACACCAAACACAATAATACTAAGCAAGTGTTGGTTGGTGTAGTTTCTGGTTTTGGGGTGCATCTGTTAATGAGCATCTTCATCTTGAGATATTTCTCAAAAGAAGAGCAGTAAGGGCTGAAGTTAAGGCAAGAACATTGCAGATTCAGACCACATCTATGCTGTCATAAAGGATCATGGGGCCAGGCCGATAGCAGAACGCAGCACTCAGGGTCAGAGTCAGTTCTATATATCACCTGGCAGGTGTTCCAGGAATGAAGGGTGAAGGTACTCCTAAACAAAGTGAATCCCCTTATGTCATGCTCCATATTCCAAACTGAAGTCACAACAGTGAGGGCATGAACTCCTTCGCAATAAATCTACAGGAAATGATCATGACGTCTTTGCAAGTCACTCTGAGTCATTAAGACATTACTTTGTTTTTTACACGGCTATTTGATATTGGTGTATTTTCTCCATCCAGTAGCCTTGATGTGTGTGAACTTGTTTTGCCTCAGAATACTGGAGTATGTATATGTCACCTTAAATGAGATAAGTTCCTTTTTCATGATCTAACTGGAATGGTCAGTGAATTCCTAGCTTTTAATGCAGGAATAGTAAACACAATTCTTGTATACACACACAATCAATCACACACTGCCAAAATACAGTGCATTCGCAAAGTATTCAGACCACTTTTTCCACATTTTGTTACGTTACAGCCTTATTCTAAAATTGATACATTTTACACACACAGTACAGACCCATAATAAAAGTTAAAACAGGTTTTTAGAAATATAAAAATGTCCTACAGTTTACAGTGTCTGTCAGAGCAAAAAAAACAAGTACTGAGGGCAAGGAATTCCGTTAGCACAGAGACAGGATTAAATGTTTTATTATTTTTCCTTTATTTAACTAGGCAAGTCAGTTAAGAACCAATTCTTATTTTCAATGACGGCCTAGGAACAGTGGGTTAACTTCCTTGTTCAGGGGGCAGAATGGCTGATTTTCACCTTGTCAGCTTAGGGATTCGATCTTGCAACCTTTGGGTTACTAGTCCAACGCTCTAACCACTAGGCATCCTGCCGCCCCTAGTTATACAGTGTCGAGGCACAGATCTGGGGAAGGGTACCAAAAATTACTGCAGCATTGTTAAACGGAAGAAGTTTGGAACCACCAAGACTCTTCCTAGAGCTGGCCAGTGGGCCAAACTGAGCATTCGGGGAGAAGGGCCTTTATTCAGGTTAGGTGACCAAGAACCCAATGGTTATTCTGACAGAGCTCTAGAGTTCCTCTGTGGAGATGGGAGAAAATTTCCAGAAGGACAACCAGGCCTTTATGGTAGAGTGGCCAGATGAAAGCCACTCCTCAGTAAAAGGCACATGAAATCCCACTTGGAGTTTGCCAAAAGGTACCTAAAGACATGAGAAAGATTCTCTGGTCTGATGAAACCAAGATTGAACTCTTTGGCCTGAATGGCAGCGTCACTTCTGGAGAAACCTGGCACCATTCGTCCTAGTGAATGGTGGTGGCAGCATCATGCTGTGAGGATGTTTTCAGCGGTAGGGACTGGGATACTAGTCAGGATCGAGGAAAGATGAATTCCTAGCAAAAAACAGAGAGATCCTTGAAAACCTGCTCCAGAGTGCTCAGGAACTCAGACTGGGGTGAAGTTCACCTTCCAACAGGACAACGACCCTAAGCACACAGCCAAGACAACGCAGGAGTAGCTTCGGGACAAGTCTCTGAATGTCCAAATACAGGAGTACTTCAAGCTTGTATTCATACCCAAGAAGACTCCTAGGTTGTAATTGCTGCCAAAAGGTGCTTCGACAAAGTTTATTCCTAGTAAAGGGTCTGAATTACTTATGTGAATGTGATCAGTTTAAAAAAACAAAAAATTTGCAAATAATGTCTAAAAACCTGTTTTTGCTTTTTCTTATGTTATATTGTGTGTAGATTGATGAGGGGAAAAAAACAATTGAATACATTTTAGAATAAGGCTGGAACGTGACAAAATGTGGAAATAGTCAAGGGGTCTGAATACTTTCAAAGCACTGTAATTCTACGGGTTCCTATTCATGCACAAATTGCACATTATCCCCCTGCGTTCATGCCTTGATATAGTTTTTACTTCTTGTATAACTGCATTGCAATAATATATCATTTCCAAGTTTGGACAGTGCTCTTTATTTCATAGCTGGATTCACACATCTGAATTTGTGGTCACTGACAAAATGTCAGTTTTTACATTGTTCTCATATCCTGTACTAAATGTAAACTTGGTTTTTATAATGGATAAATAAAGTATGTTTTGTATATTTCTTTTAAACATTTAGATTTGAAAGGGGAGGTGCTTTTACAAGCCTCTTGTTTTTTTATGTCTCCTGCACATGTGCATTTATTTAGTCTTTTAATTATCATAATTGTCTTTTTCTAGTTTAAATAAACATTTAATAATGTAACGTATGTACTTAACATGGAAAATATGCAGTGGTCAATCTTGATAAATAACCATTAAAACACGTTAAAATACAATGATTGTCTCGTTATACAGTATGTTGAATGATAGACCATGTTATATGTATGAATTTTATCAAACTAAGTGTGTATGTACAAACACATGCACACGCCCATGCTTCAGTAATAGTCAGAAGTTCCTCATATGAACGAAAATGTGACTGAGGTCTGACCTTAGTTCCTAGTGTTCAGCCAGACAATTTACAGAGCAAAGATGTTCATTTACTTATGACTTCATTGACCATCATAGGCAGCAAAATTCATATTTTCCTACTCAATTATCTGAAAGAATGGACTACTATAGGGTTAGATCCAGGGTAAAAAATATAAATAGCATCTTGAAGTGTGGATCCTAACCCTTTATTGATGTTTCTTATGACAGGGTTACTTCAAAAGACAATGCCCGAGAAACAAACAGTAACCTTGATCTGTAATCACCCTGTGGGAAGTTGCGTAACATGGAGCAGAGAATTAGATTGCAAGACAGTAGACATTGTCACTATTCAAGATGGAGTCGATGACAGAAAGCACATTTCTGATCCAGGCAACCATTATGGCTCAATAATAGACAAGTCATTGGTTATAGTGAGTTTGAAAGCCTCAGACTCTGGGACCTACTTCTGCAACATGCAACCAACAGTATATCTAAGAGTGACATCAAACAATGGCAAGAGTGTCCCAATAACCAACTGTTCTGGAGAGAAGACCAAACACCAAACACAATAATACTAAGCAAGTGTTGGTTGGTGTAGTTTCTGGTTTTATTGCATCTGTTAATGAGCATCTTCATCTTGAGATATTTCTCAAAAAGAAGAGCAGTAAGGGCTGAAGCGGAAGGCAAGAACATTGCAGACCCACATCTATGCTGTCATAAAGGATCATGGGGCCAGGCCGATTCAGAACGCAGCACTCAGGGTCAGAGTCAGTCTATATATCACCTGGCAGGTGTTCCAGGAATGAAGGGTGAAGGTACTCCTAAACAAAGTGAATCCCCTTATGTCATGCTCCATATTCCGCAAACTGAAGTCACAACAGTGAGGGCATGAACTCCTTCGCAATAAATCTACAGGAAATGATCATGACGAGTCTTTGCAAGTCACTCTGAGTCATTAAGACATTACTTTGTTTTTTCACACGGCTATTTGATATTGGTGTATTTTCTCCATCCAGTAGCCTTGATGTGTGTGAACTTGTTTTGCCTCAGAATACTGGAGTATGTATATGTCACCTTAAATGAGATAAGTTCCTTTTATACATGATCTAACTGGAATGGTCAGTGAATTGCTTAGCTTTTAATGCAGGAATAGTAAACACAATTCTTGTATACACACACAATCAATCACACACTGCCAAAATACAGTGCATTCGCAAAGTATTCAGACCACTTGACTTTTTCCACATTTTGTTACGTTACAGCCTTATTCTAAAATTGATTACATTTTACACACACAACTCCATAATAAAAGTGAAAACAGGTTTTTAGAAATATAAAAAATGTCCCACAGTTTACAGTGCATGTCAGAGCAAAAAAAACAAGTACTGAGGGCGAAGGAATTGTCCGTAGAGCACAGAGACAGGATTAAATGTTTTATTATTTTTTACCTTTATTTAACTAGGCAAGTCAGTTAAGAACCAATTCTTATTTTCAATGACGGCCTAGGAACAGTGGGTTAACTTCCTTGTTCAGGGGGCAGAATGGCTGATTTTCACCTTGTCAGCTTAGGGATTCGATCTTGCAACCTTTGGGTTACTAGTCCAACGCTCTAACCACTAGGCATCCTGCCGCCCGATTGTGTCGAGGCACAGATCTGGGGAAGGGTACCAAAAAATTACTGCAGCATTGTTAAACGGAAGAAGTTTGGAACCACCAAGACTCTTCCTAGAGCTGGCCGCTGGGCCAAACTGAGCATTCGGGGGAGAAGGGCCTTAGTCAGGGAGGTGACCAAGAACCCAATGGTTATTCTGACAGAGCTCTAGAGTTCCTCTGTGGAGATGGGAGAAAATTCCAGAAGGACAACCAGGCCTTTATGGTAGAGTGGCCAGATGAAAGCCACTCCTCAGTAAAAGGCACATGAAATCCCACTTGGAGTTTGCCAAAAGGTACCTAAAGACATGAGAAAGATTCTCTGGTCTGATGAAACCAAGATTGAACTCTTTGGCCTGAATGGCAAGCGTCACTTCTGGAGGAAACCTGGCACCATTCGTGCCGGTGAAGCATGGTGGTGGCAGCATCATGCTGTGAGGATGTTTTCAGCGGTAGGGACTGGGATACTAGTCAGGATCGAGGAAAGATGAACGAAGCAAAAAACAGAGAGATCCTTGAAAACCTGCTCCAGAGTGCTCAGGAACTCAGACTGGGGTGAAGGTTCACCTTCCAACAGGACAACGACCCTAAGCACACAGCCAAGACAACGCAGGAGTAGCTTCGGGACAAGTCTCTGAATGTCCAAATACAGGAGTACCAAGCTTGTAGCGTCATACCCAAGAAGACTCAAGGTTGTAATTGCTGCCAAAAGGTGCTTCAACAAAGTACCGAGTAAAGGGTCTGAATTACTTATGTGAGTGTGATCAGTTTACATTTTTTATTAAAAAATTAAAAAACATTTGCAAATAATGTCTAAAAACCTGTTTTTGCTTTTTCTTATGGGGTATTGTGTGTAGATTGATGAGGGGAAAAAAACAATTGAATACATTTTAGAATAAGGCTGGAACGTGACAAAATGTGGAAAAAGTCAAGGGGTCTGAATACTTTCCGAAAGCACTGTAATTCTACGGGTTCCTATTCATGCACAAATTGCACATTATCCCCCTGCGTTCATGCCTTGATATAGTTTTTACTTCTTGTATAACTGCATTGCAATAATATATCATTTCCAAGTTTGGACAGTGCTCTTTATTTCATAGCTGGATTCACACATCTGAATTTGTGGTCACTGACAAAATGTCAGTTTTTACATTGTTCTCATATCCTGTACTAAATGTAAACTTGATTTTTATAATGGATAAATAAAGTATGTTTTGTATATTTCTTTTAAACATTTAGATTTGAAAGGGGAGGTGCTTTTACAAGCCTCTTGTTTTTTTTTATGTCTCCTGCACATGTGCATTTATTTAGTCTTTTAATTATCATAATTGTCTTTTTCTAGTTTAAATAAACATTTAATAATGTAACGTATGTACTTAACATGGAAAATATGCAGTGGTCAATCTTGATAAATAACCATTAAAACACGTTAAAATACAATGATTGTCTCGAATACAGTATGTTGAATGATAGACCATGTTATATGTATGAATTTTATCAAACTAAGTGTGTATGTACAAACACATGCACACGCCCATGCTTCAGTAATAGTCAGAAGTTCCTCATATGAACGAAAATGTGACTGAGGTCTGACCTTAGTTCCCAGTCAGCCAGACAATTTACAGAGCAAAGATGTTCATATACCTTAACTTTCTAATCCTTGGGTATATCTACAATACCTGCGCTGGTAAGTACATTTTAAAATGTGTCCAAATCATTGTATTTGATGTTTGAAAAACTTGACAAGGTGTGCACCTGTTATTCCTAGTATGATGAGCTTTGTTGGCATTTATTCAGTCTATTTTCCTCAGTTATAGTCTGATCGATTCAGTCTTGCTTTACTTCATTGACCATCATAGGCAGCAAAATTCATATTTTCCTACTCAATTATCTGAAAGGATGGACTACTATAGGGTTAGATCCAGGGTAAAAAATAAATAGCATCTTGAAGTGTGGATCCTAACCCTTTATTGATGTTTCTTATGACAGGGTTACTCCAAAAGACAATGCCCGAGAAACAAACAGTAACCTTGATCTGTAATCACCCTGTGGGAAGTTGCGTAACATGGAGCAGAGAATTAGATTGCAAGACAGTAGACATTGTCACTATTCAAGATGGAGTCAATGACAGAAAGCACATTTCTGATCCAGGCAACCATTATGGCTCAATAATAGACAAGTCATTGGTTATAGTGAGTTTGAAAGCCTCAGATCTCTGGGACCTACTTCTGCAACATGCAACCAACAGTATATCTAAGAGTGACATCAAACAATGGCAAGAGTGTCCCAATAACCAACTGTTCTGGAGAGAGAAGACCAAACACCAAACACAATAATACTAAGCAAGTGTTGGTTGGTGTAGTTTCTGGTTTTGGGGTGCATCTGTTAATGAGCATCTTCATCTTGAGATATTTCTCAAAAAAGAAGAGCAGTAAGGGCTGAAGCGGAAGGCAAGAACATTGCAGACGACCACATCTATGCTGTCATAAGGATCATGGGGCCAGGCCGATAGCAGAACGCAGCACTCAGGGTCAGAGTCAGTCTATATATCACCTGGCAGGTGTTCCAGGAATGAATTCCTAGTGAAGGTACTCTAAACAAAGTGAATCCCCTTATGTCATGCTCCATATTCCGCAAACTGAAGTCACAACAGTGAGGGCATGAACTCCTTCGCAATAAATCTACAGGAAATGATCATGACGAGTCTTTGCAAGTCACTCTGAGTCATTAAGACATTACTTTGTTTTTTCACACGGCTATTTGATATTGGTGTATTTTCTCCATCCAGTAGCCTTGATGTGTGTGAACTTGTTTTGCCTCAGAATACTGGAGTATGTATATGTCACCTTAAATGAGATAAGTTCCTTTTTCATGATCTAACTGGAATGGTCAGTGAATTGCTTAGCTTTTAATGCAGGAATAGTAAACACAATTCTTGTATACACACACAATCAATCACACACTGCCAAAATACAGTGCATTCGCAAAGTATTCAGACCACTTGACTTTTCCCACATTTTGTTACGTTACAGCCTTATTCTAAAATTGATGACATTTTACACACACACACACAACTCCATAATAAAAGTGAAAACAGGTTTTTATAAATATAAAAAATGTCCCACAGTTTACAGTACATGTCAGAGCAAAAAAAACAAGTACTGAGGGCGAAGGAATTGTCCGTAGAGCACAGAGACAGGATTAAATGTTTTATTTTTTACCTACCTTATTTAACTAGGCAAGTCAGTTAAGAACCAATTCTTATTTTCAATGACGGCCTAGGAACAGTGGGTTAACTTCCTTGTTCAGGGGGCAGAATGGCTGATTTTCACCTTGTCAGCTTAGGGATTCGATCTTGCAACCTTTGGGTTACTAGTCCAACGCTCTAACCACTAGGCATCCTGCCGCCCGATTGTGTCGAGGCACAGATCTGGGGAAGGGTACCAAAAAATTACTGCAGCATTGTTAAACGGAAGAAGTTTGGAACCACCAAGACTCTTCCTAGAGCTGGCCGCTGGGCCAAACTGAGCATTCGGGGGAGAAGGGCCTTAGTCAGGGAGGTGACCAAGAACCCAATGGTTATTCTGACAGAGCTCTAGAGTTCCTCTGTGGAGATGGGAGAAAATTCCAGAAGGACAACCAGGCCTTTATGGTAGAGTGGCCAGATGAAAGCCACTCCTCAGTAAAAGGCACATGAAATCCCACTTGAGTTTGCCAAAAGGTACCTAAAGACATGAGAAAGATTCTCTGGTCTGATGAAACCAAGATTGAACTCTTTGGCCTGAATGGCAAGCGTCACTTCTGGAGGAAACCTGGCACCATTCGTACGGTGAAGCATGGTGGTGGCAGCATCATGCTGTGAGGATGTTTTCAGCGGTAGGGACTGGGATACTAGTCAGGATCGAGGAAAGATGAACGAAGCAAAAACAGAGAGATCCTTGAAAACCTGCTCCAGAGTGCTCAGGAACTCAGACTGGGGTGAAGGTTCACCTTCCAACAGGACAACGACCCTAAGCACACAGCCAAGACAACGCAGGAGTAGCTTCGGGACAAGTCTCTGAATGTCCAAATACAGGAGTACCAAGCTTGTAGCGTCATACCCAAGAAGACTCGAGGTTGTAATTGCTGCCAAAAGGTGCTTCGACAAAGTACCGAGTAAAGGGTCTGAATTACTTATGTGAATGTGATCAGTTTAAAAAAACAAAAACATTTGCAAATAATGTCTAAAAACCTGTTTTTGCTTTTTCTTATGGGGTATTGTGTGTAGATTGATGAGGGGAAAAAAACAATTGAATACATTTTAGAATAAGGCTGGAACGTGACAAAATGTGGAAAAAGTCAAGGGGTCTGAATACTTTCCGAAAGCACTGTAATTCTACGGGTTCCTATTCATGCACAAATTGCACATTATCCCCCTGCGTTCATGCCTTGATATAGTTTTTACTTCTTGTATAACTGCATTGCAATAATATATCATTTCCAAGTTTGGACAGTGCTCTTTATTTCATAGCTGGATTCACACATCTGAATTTGTGGTCACTGACAAAATGTCAGTTTTTACATTGTTCTCATATCCTGTACTAAATGTAAACTTGATTTTTATAATGGATAAATAAAGTATGTTTTGTATATTTCTTTTAAACATTTAGATTTGAAAGGGGAGGTGCTTTTACAAGCCTCTTGTTTTTTATGTCTCCTGCACATGTGCATTTATTTAGTCTTTTAATTATCATAATTGTCTTTTTCTAGTTTAAATAAACATTTAATAATGTAACGTATGTACTTAACATGGAAAATATGCAGTGGTCAATCTTGATAAATAACCATTAAAACACGTTAAAATACAATGATTGTCTCGAATACAGTATGTTGAATGATAGACCATGTTATATGTATGAATTTTATCAAACTAAGTGTGTATGTACAAACACATGCACACGCCCATGCTTCAGTAATAGTCAGAAGTTCCTCATATGAACGAAAATGTGACTGAGGTCTGACCTTAGTTCCCAGTCAGCCAGACAATTTACAGAGCAAAGATGTTCATATACCTTAACTTTCTAATCCTTGGGTATATCTACAATACCTGCGCTGGTAAGTACATTTTAAAATGTGCCTAAATCATTGCTTGACAAGGTGTGCACCTTCATAGTATGATGAGCTTTGTTGGCTGATTCAGAGTCTATTTTAACCTCAGTCTAGTCTGATCGACATCTTACTTATGACTTCATTGACCATCATAGGCAGCAAAATTCATATTTTCCTACTCAATTATCTGAAAGGATGGACTACTATAGGGTTAGATCCAGGGTAAAAAAAATATATATAGCATCTTGAAGTGTGGATCCTAACCCTTTATTGATGTTTCTTATGACAGGGTTACTCCAAAAGACAATACCCGAGAAACAAACAGTAACCTTGATCTGTAATCACCCTGTGGGAAGTTGAGTAACATGGAGCAGAGAATTAGATTGCAAGACAGTAGACATTGTCACTATTCAAGATGGAGTCAATGACAGAAAGCACATTTCTGATCCAGGCAACCATTATGGCTCAATAATAGACAAGTCATTGGTTATAGTGAGTTTGAAAGCCTCAGACTCTGGGACCTACTTCTGCAACATGCAACCAACAGTATATCTAAGAGTGACATCAAACAATGGCAAGAGTGTCCCAATAACCAACTGTTCTGAGAGAGAAGACCAAACACCAAACACAATAATACTAAGCAAGTGTTGGTTGGTGTAGTTTCTGGTTTTGGGGTGCATCTGTTAATGAGCATCTTCATCTTGAGATATTTCTCAAAAAGAAGAGCAGTAAGGGCTGAAGCGGAAGGCAAGAACATTGCAGACGACCACATCTATGCTGTCATAAAGGATCATGGGGCCAGGCCGATAGCAGAACGCAGCACTCAGGGTCAGAGTCAGTCTATATATCACCTGGCAGGTGTTCCAGGAATGAAGGGTGAAGGTACTCCTAAACAAAGTGAATCCCCTTATGTCATGCTCCATATTCCGCAAACTGAAGTCACAACAGTGAGGGCATGAACTCCTTCGCAATAAATCTACAGGAAATGATCATGACGAGTCTTTGCAAGTCACTCTGAGTCATTAAGACATTACTTTGTTTTTTCACACGGCTATTTGATATTGGTGTATTTTCTCCATCCAGTAGCCTTGATGTGTGTGAACTTGTTTTGCCTCAGAATACTGGAGTATGTATATGTCACCTTAAATGAGATAAGTTCCTTTTTCATGATCTAACTGGAATGGTCAGTGAATTGCTTAGCTTTTAATGCAGGAATAGTAAACACAATTCTTGTATACACACACAATCAATCACACACTGCCAAAATACAGTGCATTCGCAAAGTATTCAGACCACTTGACTTTTTCCACATTTTGTTACGTTACAGCCTTATTCTAAAATTGATTACATTTTACACACACAACTCCATAATAAAAGTGAAAACAGGTTTTTATAAATATAAAAAATGTCCCACAGTTTACAGTACATGTCAGAGCAAAAAAAACAAGTACTGAGGGCGAAGGAATTGTCCGTAGAGCACAGAGACAGGATTAAATGTTTTATTATTTTTTACCTTTATTTAACTAGGCAAGTCAGTTAAGAACCAATTCTTATTTTCAATGACGGCCTAGGAACAGTGGGTTAACTTCCTTGTTCAGGGCAGAATGGCTGATTTTCACCTTGTCAGCTTAGGGATTCGATCTTGCAACCTTTGGGTTACTAGTCCAACGCTCTAACCACTAGGCATCCTGCCGCCCGATTGTGTCGAGGCACAGATCTGGGGAAGGGTACCAAAAAATTACTGCAGCATTGTTAAACGGAAGAAGTTTGGAACCACCAAGACTCTTCCTAGAGCTGGCCGCTGGGCCAAACTGAGCATTCGGGGGAGAAGGGCCTTAGTCAGGGAGGTGACCAAGAACCCAATGGTTATTCTGACAGAGCTCTAGAGTTCCTCTGTGGAGATGGGAGAAAATTCCAGAAGGACAACCAGGCCTTTATGGTAGAGTGGCCAGATGAAAGCCACTCCTCAGTAAAAGGCACATGAAATCCCACTTGGAGTTTGCCAAAAGGTACCTAAAGACATGAGAAAGATTCTCTGGTCTGATGAAACCAAGATTGAACTCTTTGGCCTGAATGGCAAGCGTCACTTCTGGAGGAAACCTGGCACCATTCGTACGGTGAAGCATGGTGGTGGCAGCATCATGCTGTGAGGATGTTTTCAGCGGTAGGGACTGGGATACTAGTCAGGATCGAGGAAAGATGAACGAAGCAAAAAACAGAGAGATCCTTGAAAACCTGCTCCAGAGTGCTCAGGAACTCAGACTGGGGTGAAGGTTCACCTTCCAACAGGACAACGACCCTAAGCACACAGCCAAGACAACGCAGGAGTAGCTTCGGGACAAGTCTCTGAATGTCCAAATACAGGAGTACCAAGCTTGTAGCGTCATACCCAAGAAGACTCGAGGTTGTAATTGCTGCCAAAAGGTGCTTCGACAAAGTACCGAGTAAAGGGTCTGAATTACTTATGTGAATGTGATCAGTTTAAAAAAACAAAAACATTTGCAAATAATGTCTAAAAACCTGTTTTTGCTTTTTCTTATGGGGTATTGTGTGTAGATTGATGAGGTGAAAAAACAATTGAATACATTTTAGAATAAGGCTGGAACGTGACAAAATGTGGAAAAAGTCAAGGGGTCTGAATACTTTCCGAAAGCACTGTAATTCTACGGGTTCCTATTCATGCACAAATTGCACATTATCCCCCTGCGTTCATGCCTTGATATAGTTTTTACTTCTTGTATAACTGCATTGCAATAATATATCATTTCCAAGTTTGGACAGTGCTCTTTATTTCATAGCTGGATTCACACATCTGAATTTGTGGTCACTGACAAAATGTCAGTTTTTACATTGTTCTCATATCCTGTACTAAATGTAAACTTGGTTTTTATAATGGATAAATAAAGTATGTTTTGTATATTTCTTTTAAACATTTAGATTTGAAAGGGGAGGTGCTTTTACAAGCCTCTTGTTTTTTTTATGTCTCCTGCACATGTGCATTTATTTAGTCTTTTAATTATCATAATATTGTCTTTTTCTTGTTTAAATAAACATTTAATAATGTAACATATGTACTTAACATGGAAAATATGCAGTGGTCAATCTTGAGAAATAACCATTAAAACGTTAAAATACAATGATTGTCTCGAATACAGTATGTTGAATGATAGACCATGTTATATGTATGAATTTTATCAAACTAAGTGTGTATGTACAAACACATGCACACGCCCATGCTTCAGTAATAGTCAGAAGTTCCTCATATGAACGAAAATGTGACTGAGGTCTGACCTTAGTTCCCAGTCAGCCAGACAATTTACAGAGCAAAGATGTTCATATACCTTAACTTTCTAATCCTTGGGTATATCTACAATACCTGCGCTGGTAAGTACATTTTAAAATGTGTCCAAATCATTGTATTTGATGTTTGAAAAACTTGACAAGGTGTGCACCTGTGGTAGTATGATGAGCTTTGTTGGCTGATTCAGCTATTCAGTCTATTTTAACCTCAGTCTAGTCTGATCGACGCTCAGTCTTGCTTATGACTTCATTGACCATCATAGGCAGCAAAATTCATATTTTCCTACTCAATTATCTGAAAGGATGGACTACTATAGGGTTAGATCCAGGGTAAAAAAATATATATAGCATCTTGAAGTGTGGATCCTAACCCTTTATTGATGTTTCTTATGACAGGGTTACTCCAAAAGACAATACCCGAGAAACAAACAGTAACCTTGATCTGTAATCACCCTGTGGGAAGTTGCGTAACATGGAGCAGAGAATTAGATTGCAAGACAGTAGACATTGTCACTATTCAAGATGGAGTCAATGACAGAAAGCACATTTCTGATCCAGGCAACCATTATGGCTCAATAATAGACAAGTCATTGGTTATAGTGAGTTCGAAAGCCTCAGACTCTGGGACCTACTTCTGCAACATGCAACCAACAGTATATCTAAGAGTGACATCAAACAATGGCAAGAGTGTCCCAATAACCAACTGTTCTGGAGAGAGAAGACCAAACACCAAACACAATAATACTAAGCAAGTGTTGGTTGGTGTAGTTTCTGGTTTTGGGGTGCTTCTGTTAATGAGCATCTTCATCTGGAGATATTTCTCAAAAAGAAGAGCAGTAAGGGCTGAAGCGGAAGGCAAGAACATTGCAGACGACCACATCTATGCTGTCATACAGGATCATGGGGCCAGGCCGATAGCAGAACGCAGCACTCAGGGTCAGAGTCAGTCTATATATCACCTGGCAGGTGTTCCAGGAATGAAAGGTGAAGGTACTCCTAAACAAAGTGAATCCCCTTATGTCATGCTCCATATTCCGCAAACTGAAGTCACAACAGTGAGGGCATGAACTCCTTCGCAATAAATCTACAGGAAATGATCATGACGAGTCTTTGCAAGTCACTCTGAGTCATTAAGACATTACTTTGTTTTTTCACACGGCTATTTGATATTGGTGTATTTTCTCCATCCAGTAGCCTTGATGTGTGTGAACTTGTTTTGCCTCAGAATACTGGAGTATGTATATGTCACCTTAAATGAGATAAGTTCCTTTTTCATGATCTAACTGGAATGGTCAGTGAATTGCTTAGCTTTTAATGCAGGAATAGTAAACACAATTCTTGTATACACACACAATCAATCACACACTGCCAAAATACAGTGCATTCGCAAAGTATTCAGACCACTTGACTTTTCCCACATTTTGTTACGTTACAGCCTTATTCTAAAATTGATGACATTTTACACACACACACACAACTCCATAATAAAAGTGAAAACAGGTTTTTATAAATATAAAAAATGTCCCACAGTTTACAGTACATGTCAGAGCAAAAAAAACAAGTACTGAGGGCGAAGGAATTGTCCGTAGAGCACAGAGACAGGATTAAATGTTTTATTATTTTTTACCTTTATTTAACTAGGCAAGTCAGTTAAGAACCAATTCTTATTTTCAATGACGGCCTAGGAACAGTGGGTTAACTTCCTTGTTCAGGGGGCAGAATGGCTGATTTTCACCTTGTCAGCTTAGGGATTCGATCTTGCAACCTTTGGGTTACTAGTCCAACGCTCTAACCACTAGGCATCCTGCCGCCCGATTGTGTCGAGGCACAGATCTGGGGAAGGGTACCAAAAAATTACTGCAGCATTGTTAAACGGAAGAAGTTTGGAACCACCAAGACTCTTCCTAGAGCTGGCCGCTGGGCCAAACTGAGCATTCGGGGAGAAGGGCCTTAGTCAGGAGGTGACCAAGAACCCAATGGTTATTCTGACAGAGCTCTAGAGTTCCTCTGTGGAGATGGGAGAAAATTCCAGAAGGACAACCAGGCCTTTATGGTAGAGTGGCCAGATGAAAGCCACTCCTCAGTAAAAGGCACATGAAATCCCACTTGGAGTTTGCCAAAAGGTACCTAAAGACATGAGAAAGATTCTCTGGTCTGATGAAACCAAGATTGAACTCTTTGGCCTGAATGGCAAGCGTCACTTCTGGAGGAAACCTGGCACCATTCGTACGGTGAAGCATGGTGGTGGCAGCATCATGCTGTGAGGATGTTTTCAGCGGTAGGGACTGGGATACTAGTCAGGATCGAGGAAAGATGAACGAAGCAAAAACAGAGAGATCCTTGAAAACCTGCTCCAGAGTGCTCAGGAACTCAGACTGGGGTGAAGGTTCACCTTCCAACAGGACAACGACCCTAAGCACACAGCCAAGACAACGCAGGAGTAGCTTTCGGGACAAGTCTCTGAATGTCCAAATACAGGAGTACCAAGCTTGTAGCGTCATACCCAAGAAGACTCGAGGTTGTAATTGCTGCCAAAAGGTGCTTCGACAAAGTACCGAGTAAAGGGTCTGAATTACTTATGTGAATGTGATCAGTTTAAAAAAACAAAAACATTTGCAAATAATGTCTAAAAACCTGTTTTTGCTTTTTCTTATGGGGTATTGTGTGTAGATTGATGAGGGGAAAAAAACAATTGAATACATTTTAGAATAAGGCTGGAACGTGACAAAATGTGGAAAAAGTCAAGGGGTCTGAATACTTTCCGAAAGCACTGTAATTCTACGGGTTCCTATTCATGCACAAATTGCACATTATCCCCCTGCGTTCATGCCTTGATATAGTTTTTACTTCTTGTATAACTGCATTGCAATAATATATCATTTCCAAGTTTGGACAGTGCTCTTTATTTCATAGCTGGATTCACACATCTGAATTTGTGGTCACTGACAAAATGTCAGTTTTTACATTGTTCTCATATCCTGTACTAAATGTAAACTTGATTTTTATAATGGATAAATAAAGTATGTTTTGTATATTTCTTTTAAACATTTAGATTTGAAAGGGGAGGTGCTTTTACAAGCCTCTTGTTTTTTTTATGTCTCCTGCACATGTGCATTTATTTAGTCTTTTAATTATCATAATTGTCTTTTTCTAGTTTAAATAAACATTTAATAATGTAACGTATGTACTTAACATGGAAAATATGCAGTGGTCAATCTTGATAAATAACCATTAAAACACGTTAAAATACAATGATTGTCTCGAATACAGTATGTTGAATGATAGACCATGTTATATGTATGAATTTTATCAAACTAAGTGTGTATGTACAAACACATGCACACGCCCATGCTTCAGTAATAGTCAGAAGTTCCTCATATGAACGAAAATGTGACTGAGGTCTGACCTTAGTTCCCAGTCAGCCAGACAATTTACAGAGCAAAGATGTTCATTTACTTATGACTTCATTGACCATCATAGGCAGCAAAATTCATATTTTCCTACTCAATTATCTGAAAGAATGGACTACTATAGGGTTAGATCCAGGGTAAAAAATATAAATAGCATCTTGAAGTGTGGATCCTAACCCTTTATTGATGTTTCTTATGACAGGGTTACGCCAAAAGACAATGCCCGAGAAACAAACAGTAACCTTGATCTGTAATCACCCTGTGGGAAGTTGCGTAACATGGAGCAGAGAATTAGATTGCAAGACAGTAGACATTGTCACTATTCAAGATGGAGTCGATGACAGAAAGCACATTTCTGATCCAGGCAACCATTATGGCTCAATAATAGACAAGTCATTGGTTATAGTGAGTTTGAAAGCCTCAGACTCTGGGACCTACTTCTGCAACATGCAACCAACAGTATATCTAAGAGTGACATCAAACAATGGCAAGAGTGTCCCAATAACCAACTGTTCTGGAGAGAGAAGACCAAACACCAAACACAATAATACTAAGCAAGTGTTGGTTGGTGTAGTTTCTGGTTTTGGGGTGCATCTGTTAATGAGCATCTTCATCTTGAGATATTTCTCAAAAAGAAGAGCAGTAAGGGCTGAAGCGGAAGGCAAGAACATTGCAGACGACCACATCTATGCTGTCATAAAGGATCATGGGGCCAGGCCGATAGCAGAACGCAGCACTCAGGGTCAGAGTCAGTCTATATATCACCTGGCAGGTGTTCCAGGAATGAAGGGTGAAGGTACTCCTAAACAAAGTGAATCCCCTTATGTCATGCTCCATATTCCGCAAACTGAAGTCACAACAGTGAGGGCATGAACTCCTTCGCAATAAATCAGGAAATGATCATGACGAGTCTTTGCAAGTCACTCTGAGTCATTAAGACATTACTTTGTTTTTTCACACGGCTATTTGATATTGGTGTATTTTCTCCATCCAGTAGCCTTGATGTGTGTGAACTTGTTTTGCCTCAGAATACTGGAGTATGTATATGTCACCTTAAATGAGATAAGTTCCTTTTTCATGATCTAACTGGAATGGTCAGTGAATTGCTTAGCTTTTAATGCAGGAATAGTAAACACAATTCTTGTATACACACACAATCAATCACACACTGCCAAAATACAGTGCATTCGCAAAGTATTCAGACCACTTGACTTTTTCCACATTTTGTTACGTTACAGCCTTATTCTAAAATTGATGACATTTTACACACACAGCTCCATAATAAAAGTGAAAACAGGTTTTTAGAAATATAAAAAATGTCCCACAGTTTACAGTGCATGTCAGAGCAAAAAAAACAAGTACTGAGGGCGAAGGAATTGTCCGTAGAGCACAGAGACAGGATTAAATGTTTTATTATTTTTTACCTTTATTTAACTAGGCAAGTCAGTTAAGAACCAATTCTTATTTTCAATGACGGCCTAGGAACAGTGGGTTAACTTCCTTGTTCAGGGGGCAGAATGGCTGATTTTCACCTTGTCAGCTTAGGGATTCGATCTTGCAACCTTTGGGTTACTAGTCCAACGCTCTAACCACTAGGCATCCTGCCGCCCGATTGTGTCGAGGCACAGATCTGGGGAAGGGTACCAAAAACTTACTGCAGCATTGTTAAACGGAAGAAGTTTGGAACCACCAAGACTCTTCCTAGAGCTGGCCTTGGGCCAAACTGAGCATTCGGGGGAGAAGGGCCTTAGTCAGGGAGGTGACCAAGAACCCAATGGTTATTCTGACAGAGCTCTAGAGTTCCTCTGTGGAGATGGGAGAAAATTCCAGAAGGACAACCAGGCCTTTATGGTAGAGTGGCCAGATGAAAGCCACTCCTCAGTAAAAGGCATGAAATCCCCTACTTGGAGTTTGCCAAAAGGTACCTAAAGACATGAGAAAGATTCTCTGGTCTGATGAAACCAAGATTGAACTCTTTGGCCTGAATGGCAAGCGTCACTTCTGGAGGAAACCTGGCACCATTCGTACGGTGAAGCATGGTGGTGGCAGCATCATGCTGTGAGGATGTTTTCAGCGGTAGGGACTGGGATACTAGTCAGGATCGAGGAAAGATGAACGAAGCAAAAAACAGAGAGATCCTTGAAAACCTGCTCCAGAGTGCTCAGGAACTCAGACTGGGGTGAAGGTTCACCTTCCAACAGGACAACGACCCTAAGCACACAGCCAAGACAACGCAGGAGTAGCTTCGGGACAAGTCTCTGAATGTCCAAATACAGGAGTACCAAGCTTGTAGCGTCATACCCAAGAAGACTCGAGGTTGTAATTGCTGCCAAAAGGTGCTTCGACAAAGTACCGAGTAAAGGGTCTGAATTACTTATGTGAATGTGATCAGTTTAAAAAAACAAAAACATTTGCAAATAATGTCTAAAAACCTGTTTTTGCTTTTTCTTATGGGGTATTGTGTGTAGATTGATGAGGGGAAAAAAACAATTGAATACATTTTAGAATAAGGCTGGAACGTGACAAAATGTGGAAAAGTCAAGGGTCTGAATACTTTCCGAAAGCACTGTAATTCTACGGGTTCCTATTCATGCACAAATTGCACATTATCCCCCTGCGTTCATGCCTTGATATAGTTTTTACTTCTTGTATAACTGCATTGCAATAATATATCATTTCCAAGTTTGGACAGTGCTCTTTATTTCATAGCTGGATTCACACATCTGAATTTGTGGTCACTGACAAAATGTCAGTTTTACATTGTTCTCATATCCTGTACTAAATGTAAACTTGATTTTTATAATGGATAAATAAAGTATGTTTTGTATATTTCTTTTAAACATTTAGATTTGAAAGGGGAGGTGCTTTTACAAGCCTCTTGTTTTTTTTATGTCTCCTGCACATGTGCATTTATTTAGTCTTTTAATTATCATAATTGTCTTTTTCTAGTTTAAATAAACATTTAATAATGTAACGTATGTACTTAACATGGAAAATATGCAGTGGTCAATCTTGATAAATAACCATTAAAACACGTTAAAATACAATGATTGTCTCGAATACAGTATGTTGAATGATAGACCATGTTATATGTATGAATTTTATCAAACTAAGTGTGTATGTACAAACACATGCACACGCCCATGCTTCAGTAATAGTCAGAAGTTCCTCATATGAACGAAAATGTGACTGAGGTCTGACCTTAGTTCCCAGTCAGCCAGACAATTTACAGAGCAAAGATGCTCATTTACTTATGACTTCATTGACCATCATAGGCAGCAAAATTCATATTTTCCTACTCAATTATCTGAAAGAATGGACTACTATAGGGTTAGATCCAGGGTAAAAAATATAAATAGCATCTTGAAGTGTGGATCCTAACCCTTTATTGATGTTTCTTATGACAGGGTTACGCCAAAAGACAATGCCCGAGAAACAAACAGTAACCTTGATCTGTAATCACCCTGTGGGAAGTTGCGTAACATGGAGCAGAGAATTAGATTGCAAGACAGTAGACATTGTCATTATTCAAGATGGAGTCGATGACAGAAAGCACATTTCTGATCCAGGCAACCATTATGGCTCAATAATAGACAAGTCATTGGTTATAGTGAGTTTGAAAGCCTCAGACTCTGGGACCTACTTCTGCAACATGCAACCAACAGTATATCTAAGAGTGACATCAAACAATGGCAAGAGTGTCCCAATAACCAACTGTTCTGGAGAGAGAAGACCAAACACCAAACACAATAATACTAAGCAAGTGTTGGTTGGTGTAGTTTCTGGTTTTGGGGTGCATCTGTTAATGAGCATCTTCATCTTGAGATATTTCTCAAAAAGAAGAGCAGTAAGGGCTGAAGCGGAAGGCAAGAACATTGCAGACGACCACAGACATCTATGCTGTCATAAAGGATCATGGGGCCAGGCCGATAGCAGAACGCAGCACTCAGGGTCAGAGTCAGTCTATATATCACCTGGCAGGTGTTCCAGGAATGAAGGGTGAAGGTACTCCTAAACAAAGTGAATCCCCTTATGTCATGCTCCATATTCCGCAAACTGAAGTCACAACAGTGAGGGCATGAACTCCTTCGCAATAAATCTACAGGAAATGATCATGACGAGTCTTTGCAAGTCACTCTGAGTCATTAAGACATTACTTTGTTTTTTCACACGGCTATTTGATATTGGTGTATTTTCTCCATCCAGTAGCCTTGATGTGTGTGAACTTGTTTTGCCTCAGAATACTGGAGTATGTATATGTCACCTTAAATGAGATAAGTTCCTTTTTCATGATCTAACTGGAATGGTCAGTGAATTGCTTAGCTTTTAATGCAGGAATAGTAAACACAATTCTTGTATACACAATCAATCACACACTGCCAAAATACAGTGCATTCGCAAAGTATTCAGACCACTTGACTTTTCCCACATTTTGTTACGTTACAGCCTTATTCTAAAATTGATGACATTTTACACACACAACTCCATAATAAAAGTGAAAACAGGTTTTTAGAAATATAAAAAATGTCCCACAGTTTACAGTACATGTCAGAGCAAAAAAAACAAGTACTGAGGGCGAAGGAATTGTCCGTAGAGCACAGAGACAGGATTAAATGTTTTATTATTTTTTACCTTTATTTAACTAGGCAAGTCAGTTAAGAACCAATTCTTATTTTCAATGACGGCCTAGGAACAGTGGGTTAACTTCCTTGTTCAGGGGGCAGAATGGCTGATTTTCACCTTGTCAGCTTAGTGATTCGATCCAACTAAAATCAACAATAGCCGTTATAATATACAATTCCTTTTATGACATTCAATGTCAATAGTTTACATTGCGTGTGTACAAGCACTTCATTTAGAAAACTATGCACATAAACATTAAAATTATATGTATACAATATGGTTTACAAAGGGAGTGAATCAAGTTTTTTTGCACTATACTAAATTGAATGTGAAACTGTAGTATATTTGTACCTACAGTATAGTACAGTTATTAAAGTGTTTCTGAAATGTTTTTATTTATTTATTTATTTATTTTACCTTTATTTAACCAGGTAAGCAAGTTGAGAACAAGTTCTCATTTACAATTGCGACCTGGCCAAGATAAAGCAAAGCAGTTCGACACATACAACGACACAGAGTTACACATGGAGTAAAACAAACATACAGTCAATAATACAGTAAAAAAAAACAAGTCTATATACAATGTGAGCAAATTAGGTGAGAAGGGAGGTAAAGGCAAAAAAGGCCATGGTGGCAAAGTAAATACAATATAGCAAGTAAAACACTGGAATGGTAGTTTTGCAATGGAAGAATGTGCAAAGTAGAAATAAAAATAATGGGGTGCAAAGGAGCAAAATAAATAAATAAATTAAATACAGTTGGGAAAGAGTTAGTTGTTTGGGCTAAATTATAGGTGGGCTATGTACAGGTGCAGTAATCTGTAAGATGCTCTGACAGTTGGTGCTTAAAGCTAGTGAGGGAGATAAGTGTTTCCAATTTAAGAGATTTTTGTAGTTCGTTCCAGTCATTGGCAGCAGAGAACTGGAAGGAGAGGCGGCCAAAGAAAGAATTGGTTTTGGGGGTGACTAGAGAGATATACCTGCTGGAGCGTGTGCTACAGGTGGGAGATGCTATGGTGACCAGCGAGCTGAGATAAGGGGGGACTTTACCTAGCAGGGTCTTGTAGATGACATGGAGCCAGTGGGTTTGGCGACGAGTATGAAGCGAGGGCCAGCCAACGAGAGCGTACAGGTCGCAATGGTGGGTAGTATATGGGGATTTGGTGACAAAACGGATTGCACTGTGATAGACTGCATCCAATTTGTTGAGTAGGGTATTGGAGGCTATTTTGTAAATGACATCGCCAAAGTCGAGGATTGGTAGGATGGTCAATTTTACAAGGGTATGTTTGGCAGCATGAGTGAAGGATGCTTTGTTGCGAAATAGGAAGCCAATTCTAGATTTAACTTTGGATTGGAGATGTTTGATATGGGTCTGGAAGGAGAGTTTACAGTCTAACCAGACACCTAAGTATTTGTAGTTGTCCACGTATTCTAAGTCAGAGCCGTCCAGAGTAGTGATGTTGGACAGGCGGGTAGGTGCAGGTAGCGATCGGTTGAAGAGCATGCATTTAGTTTTACTTGTATTTAAGAGCAATTGGAGGCCACGGAAGGAGAGTTGTATGGCATTGAAGCTTGCCTGGAGGGTTGTTAACACAGTGTCCAAAGAAGGGCCGGAAGTATACAGAATGGTGTCGTCTGCGTAGAGGTGGATCAGAGACTCACCAGCAGCAAGAGCGACCTCATTGATGTATACAGAGAAGAGAGTCGGTCCAAGAATTGAACCCTGTGGCACCCCCATAGAGACGGCCAGAGGTCCGGACAGCAGACCCTCCGATTTGACACACTGAACTCTATCAGAGAAGTAGTTGGTGAACCAGGCGAGGCAATCATTTGAGAAACCAAGGCTGTCGAGTCTGCCGATGAGGATGCGGTGGTTGACAGAGTCGAAAGCCTTGGCCAGATCAATGAATACGGCTGCACAGTAATGTTTCTTATCGATGGCGGTTAAGATATCGTTTAGGACCTTGAGCGTGGCTGAGGTGCACCCATGACCAGCTCTGAAACCAGATTGCATAGCAGAGAAGGTATGGTGAGATTCGAAATGGTCGGTAATCTGTTTGTTGACTTGGCTTTCAAGACCTTAGAAAGGCATGGTAGGATAGATATAGGTCTGTAACAGTTTGGGTCAAGAGTGTCCCCCTTTGAAGAGGGGGATGACCGCAGCTGCTTTCCAATCTTTGGGAATCTCAGATGACACGAAAGAGAGGTTGAACAGGCTAGTAATAGGGGTGGCAACAATTTCGGCAGATAATTTTAGAAAGAAAGGGTCCAGATTGTCTAGCCCGGCTGATTTGTAGGGGTCCAGATTTTTCAGCTCTTTCAGAACTTCAGCTGAATGGATTTGGGAGAAGGAGAAATGGGGAAGGCTTGGGCGAGTTGCTGTTGGGGGTGCAGTGCTGTTGACCGGGGTAGGAGTTGCCAGGTGGAAAGCATGGCCAGCCGTAGAAAAATGCTTATTGAAATTCTCAATTATGGTGGATTTATCAGTGGTGACAGTGTTTCCTATCTTCAGTGCAGTGGGCAGCTGGGAGGAGGTGTTCTTATTCTCCATGGACTTTACAGTGTCCCAGAACTTTTTGAGTTAGTGTTGCAGGAAGCAAATTTCTGCTTGAAAAAGCTAGCCTTGGCTTTTCTAACTGCCTGTGTATAACGGTTTCTAGCTTCCCTGAACAGCTGCATATCACGGGGCTGTTCGATGCTAATGCAGAACGCCATAGGATGTTTTTGTGTTGGTTAAGGGCAGTCAGGTCTGGGGAGAACCAAGGGCTATATCTGTTCCTGGTTCTAATTTTCTTGAATGGGGCATGTTTATTTAAGATTGTTAGGAAGGCATTTAAAAAAATATCCAGGCATCCTCTACTGACGGGATGAGATCAATATCCTTCCAGGACACCCCGGCCAGGTCGATTAGAAAGGCCTGCTCGCTGAAGTGTTTCAGGGAGCGTTTTACAGTGATGAGTGGAGGTCGTTTGACCGCTGACCCATTACGGATGCAGGCAATGAGGCAGTGATCGCTGAGATCTTGGTTGAAGACAGCAGAGGTGTATTTAGAGGGGAAGTTGGTTAGGATGATATCTATGAGGGTGCCCGTGTTTAAGGCTTTGGGGGGTACCTGGTAGGTTCATTGATAATTTGTGTGAGATTGAGGGCATCAAGTTTAGATTGTAGGATGGCTGGGGTGTTAAGCATGTTCCAGTTTAGGTCGCCTAGCAGCACGAGCTCTGAAGATAGATGGGGGCAATCAGTTCACATATGGTGTCCAGAGCACAGCTGGGGGCAGAGGGTGGTCTATAGCAGGCGGCAACGGTGAGAGACTTGTTTTTAGAGAGGTGGATTTTTAAAAGTAGAAGTTCAAATTGTTTGGGTACAGACCTGGATAGTAGGACAGAACTCTGCAGGCTATCTTTGCAGTAGATTGCAACACCGCCCCTTTGGCAGTTCTATCTTGTCTGAAAATGTTGTAGTTTGGAATTAAAATTTCTGAATTTTTGGTGGTCTTCCTAAGCCAGGATTCAGACACAGCTAGAACATCCGGGTTGGCAGAGTGTGCTAAAGCAGTGAAAAGAACAAACTTAGGGAGGAGGCTTCTAATGTTAACATGCATGAAACCAAGGCTATTACGGTTACAGAAGTCATCAAAAGAGAGCGCCTGGGGAATAGGAGTGGAGCTAGGCACTGCAGGGCCTGGATTCACCTCTACATCGCCAGAGGAACATAGGAGGAGAAGAATAAGGGTACGGCTAAAAGCAATAAGAATTGGTCGTCTAGAACGTCTGGAACAGAGAGTAAAAGGAGGTTTCTGGGGGCGATAAAATAGCATCAAGGTATAATGTACAGACAAAGGTATGGTAGGATGTGAATACAGTGGAGGTAAACCTAGGTATTGAGTGATGAAGAGAGATATATTGTCTCTAGAAACATCATTGAAACCAGGAGATGTCATTGCATGTGTGGGTGGTGGAACTAATAAGTTGGATAAGGTATAGTGAGCAGGACTAGAGGCTCTACAGTGAAATAAGCCAATAAACACTAACCAGAACAGCAATGGACAAGACATATTGACATTAAGGAGAGGCATCCTTAGTCGAGTGATCAAAAGGGTCCAGGGAGTGGAGAGGTTGGTTTGGGGGTCACGGCGATTTAGACAGCTAGCCAGGACATCGGTAGCAAGCTAGCATAGGATGGAGGTCTGTTGTTAGCCACCTCTTGCGTTCCGTCAGTAGATTAGTGGAGTTCCGTGTTGTAGAGGGGATTAGTCCAAATCACACAACAACAAAAAAATAAAAACAATAGATATAGTTATAGAGGCCCAAGAAGAAACATAATAATAATAAAAATAAATAAATTGTCCGATTGTCTATTCTGAGAGCAGCCGGTATGACAGCTAACGGTTAGCAGGCCGCAGATGGGCATTCAGGTAACGTCGCGACGGAGGAGCCAGCCGGATCTCCTTCGGGTAGATAACGTCGGCAGTCCAGTTGTGAAGGCCCGGTGGGGCTCCGCGTAGGCAGTAAAACGGGTCCGGATAGGTGACTGCAGCCCAGGAGTGATTGACGGAGCTCAGGAGTGATTGACGGAGCTGGCTAGCTCCGGAGTAATTGATGTTTGCTCCGGAATCGACGAAAGCAGATAGACACACGGATAGCAGCCAGCTAGCTGTGAGATCCGGGAGTGAATGTCCAGAGAGCAGTTGAAATCCAGGGACATGGAGAGAAAAATCGGTCCGGTATGTTCCGTTCCGAGCCGCGCTGCGCCGTACAAAACTGGCGATAGATTTTCGAGTTAAAGGATAGCTGATGACCACAAACCGTGGTTAGCTAAATACTAACGAGTTGCCAGTAAAGAAGCTAACTAGCTTCTGATTAGCTCCTGGCTAGCTTCTTGGAGTTTCTGGCTAGCTTCTTGGAGGATTGCAGATTTGAGGTAAATAATACGTATTTATACATATCAATTGGTGAGGCAGGTTGCAGGAGAGTGTATTGAAGATGAGTTGATGGAAAATAAAAATAAAATGTACGTGAAAAAAGTTGTAAATATATATATATATACACGACACGACAAGACGAGGACAAAAGACGTCTGAACTGCTATGCCATCTCGGGCAGAAGATCATAAAAGTAGACTAACCCAACCATGGGTTACATTTCTTCTAGCCCATAGATTACCTACAAGGTTAGAAACCAAAAAACTGTTGAATCAGCAGCAGTGACTGTATTAATTGTGAAACTCGGAAGACATGCAGTCAACAAATGCATCATTCTATTAGCCAGCTGGAAACATGGAGAGGAACACTGTTAGCAACAGCTTTCACGACCAGTAGGCACACCAACTGCCTAGGCCCAAAAATACACAATTAAGTGTCGAAAGGTGAAGTCTCGAGAGACTATACTGTGCCACCATTAGTTGACGCCACCGTCAATGATTATTCTCACAATCCTGAATACTATGATTCAACCTGAACCAATGCCATATGTGACATCAGCTCGACTTTTTAAATGTTATGTTTAACTGTAGTAGCTACCACTAAAGGTGAAGTCCACTATTACTTCGAGAGCTCACCAAAATGACTAGTTAACAGTTCACCCAAACTGGGAGGGATCATGAGTCCTTGTTATCGCACTCAAAAGTTCCTCTCCTCAGACTATTTACAATTGATACATTGTGTAATAATGAGAAATTTGTATCAACATTAAAAGGGGAAGTTCAGTTTTTTGGTTTCTAACCTTGTAGGTAATCTATGGGCTAGAAGAAATGTAACCCATGGTTGGGTTAGTCTACTTTTATGATGAGGAACCATTAACATTAAGTTATAAAAATACTGAACATCCCCTTTAAGCAAGTTCAAGAAGCCATGACCCATACAGTACAGAAACAGGCTACCCTTAACACTACAGGTAGTGAAGAATAATGCCTTCATGGTCAGTTCCCATAGTTACAGCACATGTCAGTCTCAATTACATATCACCAGAAATGGTAGAAACTAGAGTTGCCAATGAAATTATAGCTGCATAAAAATATATTTTTTTGTAAAGCCTCCCTTCAAAACATTATTTCTGAGAAACTGTGGTGAACAGGAAGAGAGCAGAGTGGATGACTTAGCAAGTCAATGCTGCCAGGACTTTGCAATGTCTTCTAGATTGGCAGCGGTTGCATTACCTTTCAGCAAGGCCCACTTTAGAACCATTTTGTGTCACTGTAATAGGAAATATTCTACACCGGTTGTCATTACATTACTTACTTGACTTATAAGATGAGACCATTTCTCATGTGTTTGGTCCTCATAAAAAGTACAATTTCCACAAGAAAGGAAGGAGAGCGAGTAGGAAAGGAAGGAGAGCGAGTAGGAAAGGAAGGAGAGCGAGTAGGAAAGGAAGGAGAGCGAGTAGGAAAAATGTAGTAAGGTAACTAGTAAGTTAGATATCTGTTCCTTAGTGCCTCTGATAACTTGGTTGTACTGAGGTCAATACCTAGACTGCGACCTGCGAAGGCACTGCACACTTTGGTTTTGGGATTAAAGCTGCTCCATCGTAGCCTGGTCACAGATCTGTTTGCGCAACTCCAATGGGCAATGCATGACAATGACCATAGGAAATGGCAAAACAGCACAAAAAGATCTGGGGCAAGGCTAGCTCCAACCCGTCCTCATCTAAAATGTCTTCAACCAGTTCCATGGCTGCTGTAGTCAAAGACGCCCTTCTTGAAGAACGGGGAGAAGTCACAGACTGTGTACTTGGACAGCTGCAGACCACCCTCAGAGTCCGAATCAGTGCAGAGTGGAGAGCCCGAGGAGGGCGACATCATAACCCTGAAGAAGTTTTTCAGATATTTCTGGAGGAGCAAACGGAGAAGAGTGAGGAATGACTACAAGTAAGAGTTTTTTTAAAAAGAGAGTAAAAAGTAAAACATTTACACAAGTCAAAAAGAAAAAAGATAATGTACTTTCCAGAAGAGAGAGAGTGTGTGTTAGGTCTGTTTGAGAGAATACTATAGATTAGTAGGGTGTGAATTAGCAATGACAGTAGCATGGAGCATTTATCTCCTGCTTAGTCATCCAACATTAGAACAATATTTCTTCTTATCCATACAATGGATATCAATCAATATAATAATAATTCCTACAGTGCCATCTACAGTTCAAACACACTTTAAAAATCAGTGGTCACCAACCTTTTCGTAGTCAAAAAGAAAAGAGATCTACCGCTCAGATTATTATTTTTAAAACATGACTTCAAAGAATGTAAGCCTATGCAACATTAATGAGCTTTGTGCAGTAGGCCCAATACATTATTACAACACGCTTGGCCTTCAGACTATATTATATTTCAAAACTTAAGCCTTGATAACAAAAGATTGATAACAAGATCAGTTGTTGTAGAACTTGCAAGGCACAGCTGAGCATGAATTGAAATAATTTGCAACAAATTAGCTTTTGTTTTTTACTGTACTGATGGTACCTGCATCTGATGGTCAGTTTCAATGGAGGGAGAGAGCAGCAGAGGGTCTGCCTCTCAAGTTCCCTGCTCTCTCCTTTCCTCGGGGAGACTGACCAGAGAGAGAGGGGACAGTCTTCCACCTAAATGCGAAACTCAAGTCGCACTACATTATTTCTGCCTCATGCACAAATTCACGTTGTTCTTATGACTAGAGAAAGGGGCGAAAAACATCAACAACAAAAAAAGACGAGCTGCTAATAATGAAAACAGGCCTGTTGATACATTCATTGCAGCTGCAGTGGTGGTTGTAGGGCGAGTAGAAGTAGGGAGAAACGCTTTTTAAGTTTAGTGAAAGTGTTAAATAAAAACAGTGCTGAATAAAACAAACATGAACTCACTCAAACACATCAGCTATTTGCTGCATATTTGACAGTCTCGCTTTAGTCAGGGTTTTAAAAGTTATGAACTCTCACCTAGGCTAGTATCAAAATTTGTTGTGGGTTTGTGGAAGCTGTAGGCATGGTGATTTGAGCTATCTGATTTGCCAGCGCAGTAGGCACACTTGATTCAGCTCTCTTGGTCTGCAGGGTAGGCAGAGTTTGTCCCTTCAGTCAAATTAAAAGGTTCAAAAATGGAAACACTTTTCCTACCCAGCATGCAGGGCTTCTGAATCAAGTGCACCTACTGCCAACAGCGCAAGACTAATAAAAACAAAACATTTGAGCATAAGGATTTAACATTGGCCTTTCTACAGAAATGTTTGGTGATCGACTACTGCTACTGCTTTAAAATGTCTGTCAAGGAACAATTAGGTCTCTGAACTGACGGATGAGAATGACAAACCTTCAGACTTTTGTCAGTGATTGACAACTTAATTATACTGCTGTTAAGAAACGCAATAGTATGTGTCAATGGCAGCACCCACCTCCAAGTGACTCTGCCGCTCAGCAACCATTCTCTCATCTCGGTTTCCAAAGAGTTTTTTGGGAGGGAATTCTAAAGCTGCAAGCTGGTATGGAAGGAGGTCATTAAGATCGCATCAATTATACTACGATTATCTCCAATAGGGGAGGACATGTTGTATGTGGTAATTCCTAGTTCATCAGTCTTTTTACCTCGGGGTATTTCATCTTGAGAGTTTTGTGCATTTCCCGAAAGCGGCTGTATCTCCTGAAGACGGTCCACGTTTCATCCATTACAGTGATCTAAAGAGAGAGGAAAATAATACTGAGTACAAGACTGATACAACGAACTCATTGAATAACGTCAGAATTCTAAATGGAGCACTAAGTAAGTAGTAAAGACATGGACCTGTCAGACATGTACGCAAGACCAGACAGCAAAGTGACGATCCTGGGTCTTGAGAGATACTTAACAAGAGAAGCGTACCTTAATTTCAAACGCAAAGTGCTCATCTTTCCCTTGCCCTCTGAGAACGTAGCGAGGAATGCTAATTTTAACGGGGTCCTTTAGGCAGCCGGAGTTGGTCCCAAGAGGGACAGAGACAAATCGCTGCTGGGAAAGACATGGGTGGAACAAAAGGAAATTGGGAGAGAGAGAAACATGGACAGGAAGGTGTAGTCTTATTTATATGACAAGAGTGAACAGGTATGAAACAGAACAGCCAGATACCGCCAGGCAACGCAAAGGCTTATACAGAACACCATCTTTATTTTTTTGTTAAAACAATTAAACATATTTTATTAACATTATTACAGTGATCATAGTCACAAGTCATATTGTACATCAGACATTCTTCATGTTACTTTTCACACATAGTCCTCAAAACCATATTGCACATTACCATATGATTGATATGCATAAACGTATACACAAACATATTGAAGAAAACAATTTCACCAGCCAAAAATGATTGATGTGAGCATTCATGTAAGAACAGAGAAGGAGAGCTAAGTTGACTAAACAAAAAGGTCAACCTATTCCCTGTAGTGGGGAAGAAAATCTATGAAATATCCAATTAATCAACAACACCAATACAAAACAATTAGGTTTGTGAGTAAAACTGTTCTTAAAGTGACAACGATTTGATTAAGGTGTACCACCACATTGGCAGTATGTTAAGAGAAGCATTCAAATATACTATAAAATACTTTAAAATCAATAGCAGCCATTGGAGTTACACCTTTACATTTTAGTATTTGATCTATATTCATAATATGGACATGTATTTTCTTATAACACAATGTTCATGAGGATTCTGTAGATACGTTTCAATAAAATGTTACATTGACATTGTGGATGTACGTTAACAATTACAACAGGCATGGTTCCCATGTTACAATAATGATGTTTTTTGTTGTTTTTTTAAATATAATTTTCAACTAATCAAAAAAATCATTTAAACAGTGTTAAATACATATTGAAGTGGTATGGCGGTGCCGTCATGCTCAAACAAAATAGGATTTACAAGTAGAATATTTGCGATAATGTTGCTAAACTCTTATAGTATGCAAACCCTAATGTCATCAGTCTAGCTAGCTGATGATTAACCTCATAACTGCCAACTCACCATGGCTTTCTTGCTCAAGTGCAACGCTGAATGAAAGAAAAGAGTTCAGCAGGACGGCACGGTCATTACACTTCAGGCCTGCAGTGGCAGTTAAACTCCTTTCCTTTTATTACCTACTAGCATGACATCCTTTTATGACCTGTAAGCACAGCCTTAAAATCAGGTTGACAGATGATTGATAAGGATTGCTGCATCCGAGGTAGAGCTGAAAGTTAATTTCCAGGAATCAGCTGGGGGCCTGCAATCAGAAGGAAAAGGGACAATGGCGACGCCTTTCCTGGTCTTTCTTTTGGTCTCATTCTGCCCTTTGTGAGCCGTGGAGAATGCGATGTCAAGCACCATACATCTATCGCTGTGTCTCACAAGCACACATCGGATGTCTGAGCGTCTGCGCAGCTCTACTCCCTGAAACTGGGGTTGGATGGGAACCAGAGTTGAGCCTCGAGGTACCGGGTGAAACACAACATCCTCTTGCACCAGGCCTATGTGGTTGTCTGTGAGAAAGAACTGGCAAAGGACATCTTGGCGGGAGGTGGAATAGTTTTCCACCTTGATGGAAGTGTAGATAAGAAGGTGTATGTCAGCCAATGAGGGCTTGTTGGGTCCTTCCATGTTGCCGTGCAGGATGTAGAGCAGGTCAGCCATGATCCTCTTAAAGCGTGAGGTAACACAGAGGCCACAATCCAGCAGGAGGTCTGGAACGTGGGACCTCCAGTCCAGAGAGAGGCGTGAGAGGTCTCCACGAAGCAAGGGGTGGGCTCCTGGGCCTTCCTGAACCTCTGCCGGGGCAAGGATTTTCAGCAGGGTACAGCATAGCTCCTGGGTAAGCTCTTTGCTGTGGGTGAAGATGACCAAGATGGTGTCTTCAGTGGAGCCCAGGAGTCGTACATGCTGCCCAGCAAAGCTCACTTGGATCTCCTTGATGTGCAAGAGACTGAAGTGCTGAAAAACTGCCAAAGGCTGGTTGTTACCTAAACCAGTACCAGCGGAGACTGCATAGAGGTCGGTTTCAGATAACAGTAAGCAACTTGGTTGTGGTGTAGGCTGTTTGCAATTGGCAACGCTTAGCCAGTAGATACCCAAAAGGTGGTGGGAAGTGGCAGCGATTTTGGGCGTCACACAATACAAACGAATGAGAATCTTCTGAAGTGGAAGAGACTGTAATTCCGAAAGGAAGATGGGAAACTGCACGAGCGTCTGACAATAAACTACAGGCTTCCCGTCTTTGTAGGTTGTCACAGAGCCTTTAGGCCATAATGAAATGTCCGTAATTGCAGACATATGACCTTTCTCAGGTACATTGAAAAGGCAATTGCCTGTCAAATTGGCAAAATGAACTTTATTCTGCCTTGAGTCGGGTTTCATTGAATGGTCAAGCTGCTTTTTCTGAACAAATGGAAGATCTTTTGTAACTATGGTCATGTACTGAGAGAATGTAGTAGTCAATGCTGAAGTCTCTCCTGCTCGAACCTGCCTAATGATATCCCGTGTACTCTGCAGATATCGTCCAGCGTCGTTGTAAACTCCAGACAGCTTGCCTGCCAAGTATCCAAGGACGTAACTCTGTTTGGCTCCCAGTTCCTTGGTTAGTCGATCCGGTTCTGAAGTTACCAGATTCCTCTGCACCTGCCCATTTACAGACTCTTTGGGGATCTTGTTGAGACCAAAGTAGCCCTTGATGACGATTTGTCTCTTTGAACTTTGTGTCAGTATGGGGACTTCAGAGTTGATCATGGTTGCAGTGTCGTTACTTGTCTTGCTTGTGTTCTGAACTTGGTCTTTGGTAGCTTCCACAGAGTCAAACTGTGTGAGTCCGTGCAACACTGGGTTCTCTGTTCTGGTTTCTCTGGACTGAGAATATGATAGACTTTTGGTCTTGTCAACAATGCAGCAACTAAAATTGGTTACTCCCTCATCTGGGCTACATTGGCTGTTACTTCCATCCTCACTGACTATGGTGTTTGTAGACCTAAATCCCCAGTCCTTGGTTTTAAAATCACAGCCATTGTTCTCGCTCTCAGCTTGGTCAACCTTCCCCTTCACTCCCACCTGCCACCATTTTGCTTTTTCACCCTCTTTATAAGGCAATATTCCCTTCTGTGCCAAGACTTTGGTTTCCCCTTCTGGATTGTGAATTTTATCTAACTCCGAGTGGTCTTTGCCACCTTCTTCTGAACTTGTTGGATGCCCTTCCAGATGAGTGCTCGTCTCAAGTCCTGGGACATACAGGTAGCTACGCCACAGCACGGGCATGGAGTCTTTCTGTGTGGACAAGGGGGGGATTCCATGACTATAACTTCAAACCAGAGATCACAGCTCTGAATTATAGTCTTTCAATTATTCATTCTCACCCCAGTAAATTAAGTTCTTCCTCCACCAAGTGTAAAAATCCAGTTGTGATTGAAATAAAATCGAGATGAGCAAGATTACAATTCAAAACAGAATTAAAATAAATTGATGATTGTTATGCAGTAGGAATACAAAATTACACATCCCAGGCTTCCATGCAATCTTGTTCTTTTCTTACAAAACCAGATATCAACCTTGTTTGGCTAGACATTTCTCCTTATCCTGTTCTACACTTGGGTCGGCCTCCTGGTCAGTGACTGCTTTCCTTTAGCCAATTCAGTATTTATCCAATTTCCTGCTTCTTTGTGATTGTGTGGATTTTTCTAGTCAATATCCCCATAAACAGCTATATTCTTATGTTTTTGCCATTTCTTTATAAAGGTCTTAAAAAGGTTCTTGGTTTAGGAATCTTATATGGTTTATCAGATACAGGTATCCCAAATTTGTAAAACAGAATGTTCCCTAAAGCGCCTTTTACAAACGGCATGTATTTTTTCCATAGTTGGTGTGGTGGTTTGTGAAGATTCAGCATGATTGCCACTCAAGTTAAATTACTGTTTAAAAATGTCTGGTTAGTTTCTCCATCTCCAACAAAAAAAAGAAAATACTCAAGTCTTACCTCATATTTCAATTTCCTAGGGTTGACAGGGTTTTGCAGCTTGTTGTCATCCTGTAATGAATAAGACCACACCTCTAAGCAATGACAAACAATTCCTAAAAGATACACTGCAATGTCAAAGTCATCTCAAACTCAAATTGCATATGTTGCGGCAAATGGACAACTTCGGCATCAGGCAGCAGAGTCTGCCTGATGGCAGACCTTCCTCCTATTGGGGAAAATAAAAGCAAACAAGGCAAAACATCATCCACATAATTAGAGAAAGGTTGGAAAAAGATCCCACGTGATTGGTCCATGTAACCTCTATAGAGAATTATCAGAAATGCATGCAGATTATAGTTCATTCTGTATACCGTGTCGGGGACCTGGGCTTACCTCATCTGTTAATCTAACAGAGCTAGAATCATTAACTTCTTTGTCCTCCTGTAGGATTGAAGAGCTTCATATAATTGCTATTTTTTGAAGGCACAATTTCCAAATGGGGGTTTCTTTATTAAGCTCCGATTGTATGGGAGACTACAGTGACTAAGACTTTATGAGTTTGAACATCAATAATATATTTGTGAGATTGAGAAATATCACCATCTGAATTTTGCATGCGCTCTGTACGGGGAATGCAAACAAAACAATGCATCACTGATGCTTACCTGCAGAGATTCAGATGAAAGTGAGAGCTCACTGTTTTTGTCACCATTGATGCGGTTCAGCTTCTGTAACCTTCTCTTAACCTCCTCCTCAATATATGCATTTATCCTGTCAACGGATAAGGAAACTTAGACACTCAATCTGCAATAGCCAGGTCAACCCTAGGGTCCAAAAATAAGGCATCTTCAATATGATCATCTGGTAGTTACGTTGACATCTACATTTTACCATTCCCAATCCTACAACAAATTTGCCTGTGCAATCATTGTGAATATTGCATAGGATTTGACACATACAGTTCCTTCAGAAAGTATTCACACCCATTTACATTCTCCTCATTTTGTTGTTACAAAGTGAGATTAGCTCGATTCCGTTTCTTTTTTTATCCTGGAAAACCTCCCCAGTCCTTGACAATTACAAGCATACCCATAACATGATGCGGCCACCACTATACTTGAAAATATGGAGTGTGATACTCAGTAATGTGTTGCATTGGATTTGCCCCAAAACATAACATATTATTTTACTGCCTTGTTGCAAACAGGATGCGTGTTTTGGAATATGTTTTATTCTGTACAGACTTACTTCTTTCCACTTAGCCGTTAAACCCTGTTTTAAAGTCACCATTGGCCTCATGGTGAAATCCCTGAGTGGTTTCCTTCCGTTCCGGCAACTGAGTTAGGAAGGACGCCTGTATATTTGTAATGACTGGGTGTATTGATACACCGTCCAAAGTATAATTAATAACTTCCCCATGCTCAAAGGGATATTCAATATCTGCTTTTTATTAATTTATTTTATCTACCAATAGGTGCCGTTCTTTGCGAGGCATTGGAAAACTTCCCTGGTCATTGTGGTTGAATCTGTATTTGAAATTCACTGCTCGACTGAGGGACCATTCAGATAACTGTACGTATGGGTACAGAGAAGGTAGTCCTTAAAAAAAATCCTGTTAATCACTATTATTGCTCACAGAGTGAGTACATGCAACTTATTATGTGACTTGTTAAGCAAATGTTTACTCCTGAACTCATTTATTGGGGTGGCAGGTAAGCCTAGTGTTTAGAGCGTTGGCCTACAGATTAGAACTCAACAACCCGGTCGCATTCCGCCTCGCTCCACAGGTAGTATCACATTTTCATTTCATTTCATTACAGTACAACAGTTTGATTTGTTTGATCGTAGCTAGCTACATAGCTAGCTACATAGCCGTCTCTGTATCAAAGATAATTGTGTAGTCTAGAGCGATTTTCTAGGTTACCTAGCCAGCTATTGTCGTTCTTTTAACGCAACGTAACGTAATCAACACTGCTAGCTAGCCAGCTAGCCCCCGAATCAACAACGCAGCCACTGCCAGCTAGCCTACAAAGTCAACAACGCAGCCACTGCCAGCTAGCCTACTTCAGCAGTACTGTATCATTTTTAATCATTTTAGTCAATAAGATTCTTGCTACGTAAGCTCAACTTTCTGAACATTCGAGACGTGTAGTCCACTTGTCATTCCAATCTCCTTTGCATTAGCGTAGCCTCTTCTGTAGCCTGTCAACTATGTGTCTGTCTATCCCTGTTCTCTCCTCTCTGCACAGACCATACAAACGCTCCACACCGCGTGGCCGCCCTAATCTGGTGGTCCCAGCGCGCACGACCCACGTGGAGTTCCAGGTCTCCGGTAGCCTCTGGAACTGCCGATCTGCGGCCAACAAGGCAGAGTTAATCTCAGCCTATGCCTCCCTCCAGTCCCTCGACTTCTTGGCACTGACGGAAACATGGATCACCACAGATAACACTGCTACTCCTACTGCTCTCTCTTCGTCCGCCCACGTGTTCTCGCACACCCCGAGAGCTTCTGGTCAGCGGGGTGGTGGCACCGGGATCCTCATCTCTCCCAAGTGGTCATTCTCTCTTTCTCCCCTTACCAATCTGTCTATCGCCTCCTTTGAATTCCATGCTGTCACAGTTACCAGCCCTTTCAAGCTTAACATCCTTATCATTTATCGCCCTCCAGGTTCCCTCGGAGAGTTCATCAATGAGCTTGATGCCTTGATAAGCTCCTTTCCTGAGGACGGCTCACCTCACACAGTTCTGGGCGACTTTAACCTCCCCACGTCTACCTTTGACTCATTCCTCTCTGCCTCCTTTCCACTCCTCTCCTCTTTTGACCTCTCCCTCTCACCTTCCCCCCCTACTCACAAGGCAGGCAATACGCTCGACCTCATCTTTACTAGATGCTGTTCTTCCACTAACCTCATTGCAACTCCCCTCCAAGTCTCCGACCACTACCTTGTATCCTTTTCCCTCTCGCTCTCATCCAACACTTCCCACACTGCCCCTACTCGGATGGTATCGCGCCGTCCCAACCTTCGCTCTCTCTCCCCCGCTACTCTCTCCTCTTCCATCCTATCATCTCTTCCCTCTGCTCAAACCTTCTCCAACCTATCTCCTGATTCTGCCTCCTCAACCCTCCTCTCCTCCCTTTCTGCATCCTTTGACTCGCTACGTCCCCTATCCTCCAGGCCGGCTCGGTCCTCCCCTCCCGCTCCGTGGCTCGACGACCCATTGCGAGCTCACAGAACAGGGCTCCGGGCAGCCGAGCGGAAATGGAGGAAAACTCGCCTCCCTGCGGACCTGGCATCCTTTCACTCCCTCCTCTCTACATTTTCCTCTTCTGTCGCTGCTGCTAAAGCCACTTTCTACCACTCTAAATTCCAAGCATCTGCCTCTAACCCTAGGAAGCTCTTTGCCACCTTCTCCTCCCTCCTGAATCCCCCTCCCCCTCTCCCCCCCTCCTCCCTCTCTGCAGATGACTTCGTCAACCATTTTGAAAAGAAGGTCGACGACATCCGATCCTCGTTTGCTAAGTCAAACGACACCGCTGGTTCTGCTCACACTGCCCTACCCTGTGCTCTGACCTCTTTCTCACCTCTCTCTCCAGATGAAATCTCGCGTCTTGTGACGGCCGGCCGCCCAACAACCTGCCCGCTTGACCCTATCCCCTCCTCTCTTCTCCAGACCATTTCCGGAGACCTTCTCCCTTACCTCACCTCGCTCATCAACTCATCCCTGACCGCTGGCTACGTCCCTTCTGTCTTCAAGAGAGCGAGAGTTGCACCCCTTCTGAAAAAACCTACACTCGATCCCTCCGATGTCAACAACTACAGACCAGTATCCCTTCTTTCTTTTCTCTCCAAAACCCTTGAACGTGCCGTCCTTGGCCAGCTCTCCCGCTATCTCTCTCAGAATGACCTTCTTGATCCAAATCAGTCAGGTTTCAAGACTAGTCATTCAACTGAGACTGCTCTTCTCTGTATCACGGAGGCGCTCCGCACTGCTAAAGCTAACTCTCTCTCCTCTGCTCTCATCCTTCTAGACCTATCGGCTGCCTTCGATACTGTGAACCATCAGATCCTCCTCTCCACCCTCTCCGAGTTGGGCATCTCCGGCGCGGCCCACGCTTGGATTGCGTCCTACCTGACAGGTCGCTCCTACCAGGTGGCGTGGCGAGAATCCGTCTCCTCACCACGTGCTCTCACCACTGGTGTCCCCCAGGGCTCTGTTCTAGGCCCTCTCCTATTCTCGCTATACACCAAGTCACTTGGCTCTGTCATAACCTCACATGGTCTCTCCTATCATTGCTATGCAGACGACACACAATTAATCTTCTCCTTTCCCCCTTCTGATGACCAGGTGGCGAATCGCATCTCTGCATGTCTGGCAGACATATCAGTGTGGATGACGGATCACCACCTCAAGCTGAACCTCGGCAAGACAGAGCTGCTCTTCCTCCCGGGGAAGGACTGCCCGTTCCATGATCTCGCCATCACGGTTGACAACTCCACTGTGTCCTCCTCCCAGAGCGCTAAGAACCTTGGCGTGATCCTGGACAACACCCTGTCGTTCTCAACTAACATCAAGGCGGTGGCCCGTTCCTGTAGGTTCATGCTCTACAACATCCGTAGAGTACGACCCTGCCTCACACAGGAAGCGGCGCAGGTCCTAATCCAGGCACTTGTCATCTCCCGTCTGGATTACTGCAACTCGCTGTTGGCTGGGCTCCCTGCCTGTGCCATTAAACCCCTACAACTCATCCAGAACGCCGCAGCCCGTCTGGTGTTCAACCTTCCCAAGTTCTCTCACGTCACCCCGCTCCTCCGCTCTCTCCACTGGCTTCCAGTTGAAGCTCGCATCCGCTACAAGACCATGGTGCTTGCCTACGGAGCTGTGAGGGGAACGGCACCTCAGTACCTCCAGGCTCTGATCAGGCCCTACACCCAAACAAGGGCACTGCATTCATCCACCTCTGGCCTGCTCGCCTCCCTACCACTGAGGAAGTACAGTTCCCGCTCAGCCCAGTCAAAACTGTTCGCTGCTCTGGCCCCCAATGGTGGAACAAACTCCCTCACGACGCCAGGACAGCGGAGTCAATCACCACCTTCCGGAGACACCTGAAACCCCACCTCTTTAAGGAATACCTAGGATAGGATAAAGTAATCCTTCTCACCCCCCTTAAAAGATTTAGATGCACTATTGTAAAGTGGCTGCTCCACTGGATGTCATAAGGTGAATGCACCAATTTGTAAGTCGCTCTGGATAAGAGCGTCTGCTAAATGACTTAAATGTAAATGTAATGTAAATGCCTAGTAGCCGAAAGGTTGCAAGATTGAATCCCCGAGCTGACAAGGTAAACATCTGTCGTTCTGCCCCTTTACAAGGCAGTTAACCCACTGTTCCTAGGTTAACCCACTGTTCCTAGGCAGGCAGTCATTGAAAATAAGAATTTGTTCTTAACTGACTTGTCTAGTTAAATAAAGGTATCATTTAAAAAAAGTAAAATAAAAATGTTGGGGTTGAATACTGCTTGAATAAATACATTGCAGCTTTTCATAGTTTTTTCTTTTGTGTTAAAATTTTAAAAAACATATTTCCATGTGGTATTTTGTGTAGGCCAGTGATGACAAAAATCTATTTTAAATTCAGGCTGTAACAACAAAATGTGGAAAATGTCAAGGGGTGTGAATACTTTCTGAAGGCACTGTACCCGTCATCTGCGATAGGAAGCACTGGGGGTAGGCTCTGGATTGGGCTGACAGGGGGGGTGCTGAGACTGGTCTTTTCATCGCCGCTCCCAGTGTGACTCCTTCCACTTCCCTCAGTTTTACTGATCCTCTGCTTCAGCTTATGGATCTCCCGCTCCACCCTGAGGACATGGAGAGAAGATGGAAAGTTGTCATGTGTCTATCAACCCAAAGAGTCTTGATAAATACACTCATTCCACAAAACTATTAGTACAATAACAGAGTGATAGCACCGTCTAATAACAGACATATAAGGATACTTAAACATGACCTTAACAGACAGCAATGTGTCTTCTACACACATTCCACTAGAAGGACAAATGTTTTACTATTAATTGATTCTACAGATTTATCTGTAGTGACAATAAATAACAAGCATGCTCACCTCTTCTGGTCGAGTTCCCGCACGGGCCCCAGAATGGAGGCCGTGCGCCTGGATTCCTCACTATCGGGGACCAGCGAGACACTGCGCCTCAGCGCTAAGTGCCTTCTCTCCAGGCGCGCCACCGCCTGCTCTAGGGCCTCACGCTGCTGCTTCTCCCGCGACTCCAGGATCTCCTTCTCCTTGCGCCGCACTTTCTCCTCCTGGCGCGCCACGTTGGCCGTGAACTCGTACGTCTCCTGCAACTGCTGAAGCTGCTCGGCACTGGCGCAGTGAGAGTTAAGGCGCTCCTCCTTCTCCTCAAGTTCCTTCTCCACCTGGTACAGGGTGTTGTCTAGTCCCAGGGATATGTTGGATATGCTGTCAGCACCAGTGGAGGTTCCGAGTTTCAGCAGCTCCTCCGCCCTCTGCCTCTCCTCGGCCACCGCCGGCAAGAGGCTGTCGGTTAGGCTGGCTAGCCGGCGCTCCTTAAAGAGGAGGCGCTGCTCGGCCTGGTGCATCCGCTGCTCCTCTTGGGAGAGTTCAGAGGCGTCCTGTGCTCCCTTCTCCTGGGTCTCTCGCAGCTTTCGCTGCCGCTCCTTATGGGCGTGGACCAGGAGGGCCAGGGCAGCGCGCTCTGAAGCCACCTCCTTCTCCAGGCACTTCTTCTGCTGCAGGAGCCTCTCCTCCAACTGACCCAGCTCCTCCACCTGTGCTGCCTTGAAGTCCGTGTAACGGACCTGGGCGGCGTGCCCAGCCTCCACACCCATTTCTTCACAGTCGGAGCGCCCGCTGGCCTCCTTGGCGCAGAGCAGGGCCTCGCGGATCTCGGCCAAGGCACGGCGCTCCTCATCCAGTCGCCGGGTGTCCTCGCGGGTCAACAGGGCAGCCGCCGCCTCGTGGCGCTCCCTCAGCTGCTCTTCCAGGCGCCCAACCAGGCCTAGCTGCTCCAGCTCGCCCTCCTCCAGCCTCCGCCTCTCCGCCTCCAGCCGCACCGCCTGCTCCTCGTTCTCCCGCTTCAGCCGTTCCAGCTCACGGAAAATCTCTGTCAGCTCGGCACGCTCTGCCGCCTCGCTATGGCGGCGCGCCTCCTCGTCCTGTGGCTTCTCATCCTCGCGCTCCTCCTGCTGCTTCAGCCGCCTCTGTAGCTCCAGCTCCTTGGTCTCGCGGTGGCGTTCCTCCTCAAAGCGCTGCTTCTCAGTCAAGAGGTCGCGCAGGCGGCTCTCGATGTCCTGGCTGCGGCAGCGGAGTGTCTCCTCCTGGTGGCGGATGCGCTGCTGCACCTGCTCAGACTCCTTGCGCTGGGACGTCACCTCGTGTTGCAGGCGCTCCAGCTCCGCCTTCTCACACTTCTGCCTGTCTTCCATCTCCTTAATCAGCCTCCTGCACCCCAACCAAATACAGATAATACATTAGTATAATAGTGAAGACATCAAAACTGACATAACACACACACACACACATACACACAATCATGTAGTAACCAAAAAAGGGTTTATATAAAATCAAAATATATTTTATATTTGAGATTCTTCAAAAGTAGCCACCCTTTGCCTTGATGAGAGCTTTGCACACACGAGGTAGTCACCTGGAATGCATTTCAATTAACAGGTATGTCTTGTTAAAAATACATTTTAGAATTTCTTTCCTTAATGCATTTGAGCAAATCAGTTGTGTTGTGACAAGGTAGAGTTGGTAAACAGAAGAGATAGCCCTATTTGGTAAAAGAACAAGTCCATATTATAGCAAGAACAGCTCAAATAAGCAGAGAGAAATGACAGTCCATCATTACTTTAAGACAAGAAGGTCAGTCAATCCAGAAAATGTCAAGAACTTTGAAAGTTTATTCAAGTGCAGTCGCAAAAATGATCAAGCGCTATGATGAATCAGGCACTCATGAGGACCGCCATAGGAATGGAAGACCCAGAACAGAGTTACCTCTGCTGCAGAGGAGAAGTTCATTAGAGTTACTTGCCTCAGAAATTGCAGCCCAAATAAATGCTTCACAGAATTCAAGTAGCAGATATCAACATCAACTGTTCAGAGGAGACTGTGAATCAGGCCTTTAGTAGTGGAGCAATTCAACAATGAAGGACACCAATAATAAGAAGAGATTTGCTTGGGCCAAGAAACATGATCAATGGACATAAGACCGGTGGAAATCTGTCCTTTGGTCCGAGAAGTCCAAATTAGACAGATTTTTGGTTCCAACCACCGTGTATTTGTGAGACACAGAGTAGGTGAACGCATGATCTCTGCATGTGTGGTTCCCACCGTGAAGCATGGAGGAGGTGTGATGGTGTGTGGGTGCTTTGCTGGTAATATTGTCAGTGATTCATTTAGAATTCAAGACACACTTAACCAGCATGACTACCACAGCATTCTGCAGTGATACACCATGTCATCTGGTTTGCGCTTAGTGGAACGATCATTTGTTTTTCAATAGGCCAATGACCCAACACACCTACAGGCTGTGTAAGGGCTATTTGACCAAGGAGAGTGATGGAGTGCTGCATCAGATGACCTGGCCTCCACAATCACCTGACCTCAACCCAATTGAGATGGTTTGGGATGAGTTGGACTGCAGAGCGAAGGGAAAGCAGTCAACAAGTGCTCAGCATATTTTGGAACTCCTTCAAGACTGTTAGAAAAGCATTCCAGGTGAAGCTGGTTGAGAGAATGCCAAGAGTGTGCAAAGCTGTCGTCAAGGCAAAGGGTGGCTACTTTGAAGAATCTAAAATATGTTTGTTTACTACATGATCCCATGTGTTACTTAGTTTTGATGTCTTCACTATTATTCTACAATGTAGACAATAGTAAAAATAAAGAAAAACCCTTGAATGAGTAGGTGGCCATACTTTTGCCTGGTACTGTACATAGCAAACAAGGAATTTGTTCTATTATGACTAGTATTGTACGACTAACAATAAGAGTCTCCAATAATCATGTGATGTCAGCATATTTGCTTTTAAAAAGCACACCGTTCCTACAATGCAGTGCATTGCAGGTGACTAGTGAGTCAACATTGGACTTTTTGTACAGTCAAAATGTGAGCATGCGTGTGCGCCTCTCCCCTCGCACCTTTTGTGTTCCAGCTTCTCCAGCTCTTCCCGTTGCTGCCTCTCAATTTCCAACCTAGGCAAGTACACCAATAGCATTTAGCTGGCTTAAAAACCATGACAGGGAGACTGGACTCAAACACACACACACTAGAGTATTACTCAACGAGACGGCATGATCACAGAAATGAAGGCTGCAATTGGTATGACAAAAGAGCTTCATACAAAATAGTGATTGAAACAAGCGGGGCGACGGGCAAAATCATAACAAAAAAACAAGACGATGACGGCTTATATTCAAACAAACAGCAGTGGCGTCAGGAGACAAAGTGAAAAAGATGTCATGTTTCACTAGCATTGTTAAAACAAAGCAGTGAACATTGACCACTCTGGTCGGGTCTACCGGAGATAGATGGGCCCCTTTTCAGTGAAGAGACTGCCAAGGGAGGGTTCAGAGATACATGAGTTACTGTACTTTTAAAATTAGACTCAATGAAGAGCAATAATTACACAAAGGAGTTAAAACACAGCCATAACTTACCAACGTTCACTAAATACTGGCTGTGTATTCCTCAAAATATCCATTGTTGCTCTGGACCTACTAATTTCGTTGTTGTTTTTTGTCTGTGTGTGCATACCTACGTAGTAGGTACCTAGTTGGTTGCTCTAGGTTAAAAAATTTAAAAATCCAGTTTAGGTCTAAATTAGGAGTAAGTGCTATGGAATTACTTGTTGTATTGGACAAAACTGAAAAGACTACGTACTTCCTCCACAAGTGGTGCTGTAAAACAACACAACCAAAGCATTCTCAGGCAGTTCTGTACAAGCTAAATTCATCTCTGGCACAACAGATTTTTGGAGAGTTAGTAATAGAATCAATGAAGGCCATACAGCTTGTGTGATGTGGCATTTGTGACGAACAGAGTTACCAGCTCACATGATTTAGGCTTGAGTCACAGCAGTTGCAATGTTACAGACCTCCTACAATCCAAAGTAAATATTTTCGCCATTTCCATTTTGAGCTACACCTGTGCCAACTGCCTAGATTGTCATAAAGACTACCACAACACTGATGTATTTGACTGGGCACTGTAACATTGCATTTCAGCAAAGAAAATGTCACATTTTTATTTGTTGAATTCTTTTTTACAATCAATCCACTGCTTCAGTCAGTGGTCACGCGGGTGAGCAGCAACGGATAAGCGAATGTGGGAAAAGGAACTCCTGAAAAGGCATGGGGAACTGCGCAGAGGGAGTTGGGGTGAATCATTCATGTGCTGGAGCATACATTTGACTAATCCCAAACCAGTCCCTATTGCCTACTCCCCATGCACTTCTGGCGATCTGAGAGGAATAAATTAGTATAAGCAATATGGGAATAGCTTCACCTTGCCCTCTTGAGTTTTCGCCATAATGCCTATAGCTATCCAATCCTCTCAGATCTCCACAAGTGCATAGACAGTAGGGGCTAGAGGCCGATTTGGGATTAGGTGATACATACACCCACGTACACTCACCCTGGGTTGTAGAGCATTACTGTGGAGAGGTTCTCACATGATTTGTTGAGATCGGTCATAGACGGACTAAAGGAGGAGAGCAGTCCACTCTGGGAAAAATTTCCAACACACAACAAAGTTCAACAACATGACCATTGACCTCATGATGACTCATTGGTCAAGACGACTGCATCCTAAAAGGCTTACAGTAAACGTGCCCTTCCACTAGATGGTTATTTCAAATCAAAGTTCACTGGTCGTGTACATAGATGTTATTGCAGGTGCAGCGAAATGCTTGGCTACATGAGTAATAAGCTATTTGAGTCATGACTAGAGGTCGACCGATTATGATTTTTAAATGCCGATACCGATTATTGGAGGACCAAAAAAAGTTGATACCGGTTAAAATCGGACGATTTATATATATATATATATATATATATAATAATGACAATTACAACAATACTGAATGAACAATAAACACTTAATTTTAACTTAATATAATACAGCAATAAAATCAATTTAGTGTCAAATAAATAATGAAACATGTTCGATTTGGTTTAAATAATACAAAAACAGTGTTGAAGAAGAAAGTAAAAGTGCAATATGTGCCATGTAAAAAGCTAACGTTTAAGTTCCTTGCTCAGAACATGAGAAAGCTGGTGGTTCCTTTTAACATGAGACTTCAATATTCCCAGGTAAGAAGTTTTAGGTTGTAGTTATTATAGCACTATTTCTCTCTATACCATTTGCATTTCATATACCTTTGACTATTGGATGTTCTAATAGGTACTTTAGTATTGCCAGCCTAATCTCGGGAGTTGATAGGCTTGAAGTCATAAACAGCGCAAGAGCTGCTGGCAAACGCAGTAAAGTGCTGTTTGAATTAATGCTTACGAGCCTGCTGCTGCCTACCACCGCTCAGTCAGACTGCTGTATCAAATAATAGACTTAATTATAATAACACACAGAAATGCGAGCCTTAGGTCATTAATATGGTCAAATTCGGAAACTAACATTTCAAAAACAAAACGTTTATTCTTTCAGTGAAATACGGAACTGTTCCGTATTTTATCGAACGGGTGGCATCCATAAGTCTAAATATTGCTGTTACATTGCACAACCTTCAATGTTATGTCATAATTACGTAAAATTCTGGCAAATTAGTTCACAACGAGCCAGGGGGCCCAAACTGTTGCATATACCCTGACGCTGCGTGCAATGAACGCAAGAGAAGTGACACAATTTCCCTAGTTTAATATTGCCTGCTAACATTAATTTATTTTAACTAAATATGCAGGTTTAAAAAATATATACTTGTGTATTGATTTTAAGAAAGGCATTGATGTTTATGGTTAGGTACATTTGTGCAACGATTGTGCTTTTTTCGCAAATGCGCTTTTGTTAAATCATCCACTGTTTGGCGGTCTTTGTTAGGAAGAAATAGTCCAGGCGGCCCAAACTGCTGCATATACCCTGACTCTGTTGCATAGAACGCAAGAGAAGTGACACAATTTACCTACTTAAAAAGAAATCCATGTTAGCAGGCAATATTAACTAAAATATGCAGGTTTAAAAATATGTACGTGTGTATTGATTTTAAGAAGGCGTTGACATTTATGGCACACATTGGTGCAACGACAGTGCTTTTTTTCACAAATGCGCTTGTTAAATCACCCGTTTGGAAAAGTAGGCTGTGATTCAATGACAAATTAACAGGTCCCGCATCGATTATATGCAACGCAGGACAAGCTAGATAAACTAGTAATATAATCAACCATGTGTAGTTAACTACTGATTATGTTAAGATTGATTGTTTTTTATAAGATATGTTTAATGCTAGCTAGCAACTTACCTTGGCTCCTTGCTGCACTCGCATAACAGGTCGTCAGCCTGCCACGCAGTCTCCTTGTGGAGTGCAATGTAATCGGCCATGATCGGTGTCCAAAAATGCAGATTACCGACTGTTATGAAAACTTGAAATCGGCCCGAATTAAATCGGCCATTCCGATTAATCGGTCAACCTCTAGTCATGACTTACTTGATTTAAACCCTTGGGAAGCATAGATCATCCACATAATAATAATATTATAACAACTGAATAATACCGCAACTAATAAGCTTCTTTAAAAGGCCTTTGAGAGAAAGTGCCTTTGGTGTTACCTTCCTCTTTTCCCTTAGTTTAGCTGCCTCTTTAGGGTGGTTGAAACGGAACATGTTGGTTCTCCCCAGTAGGACAACAGCACCTATCAAACACAATAGAACAATAAACATTGAATAAAGGTAATAAGGGGGAAAAAAAAATACTTCTAAAATGACTAGAGATGAGTAAATGTGGGATTGGACATTAACAGAACAATCATTGTGTTGGCTGCCGGGAACACACTGTCGTACACGTCGATCCAGAGCATCCCAAACCTGGACAATCTGTGACATATCTGGTGAGTATGCGGGCCATGTAAGAACTGGGTCATTTTCAGCTTCCAGGAATTGTGTACAGATCCTTGCGACATTATCATGCTGAAGCATGGTGATGGCGGCAGATGAATGGCACGACAATAGGTCTCAGGATCTCGTCACGGTATCGCTGTACATTAAAATTGCCATCAATAAAATGCAATTGTGTTTGTTGTCCATACCATATCCTCACCATGGGGCACTCTGTTCACAACATTGACATCAGCAAACCGCTCGCCCACACGAGACCATACACGTGGTCTGGGGTTATGAGGGCGGTTACACGTACTGCCAAATCCTCTAAAATAATATTGGAATAGCATCTACAGATGGAAAATCCAGACAATCCAAATAATGTGCGACCAAAAGCGCATACCTTGGTTTAGTGGGGAGGCTTCTGTCACTTGCACTCCATTCACAGAGCACTGGGCTCCATTGAGTGGAACCAGGGTGACGGTGCCAGTCTGGTTCGCAAACATGCAGTGTTCACTCTCCAGGTCCAGCCCATGGAGAACTACAGAGAGGATGAGAGGGAAAGACAGTATGTGCACGCGCACACATATATTACCATTATGAATTGTTTCTTTGTCCCGATTTGTAGCAAAGTATGACAGCGGATAGAGTA